>NC_047666.1:3780456-4081486 GCF_011762505.2 Arvicanthis niloticus
TGTGTGTGTGTGTGTGTGTGTTTGTGTGTGTGTGCGTGTGTGTGTGTGTGTGTGTGAGAGAGAGAGAGAGAGAGAGAGAGAGAGAGAGGGAGAGAGAGAGAGAGAGAGAGAGAGAGAGAGAGAGAGAGAGAGAAATAGGAAGAGAGAGAGAGAGAGAAGGCATCAGAGGATTCATGAGTCAGTTTTCTTCTATGATGGCATGTATACTTAACCACTAAGCCTGAATACTCTGCCTTTAGAAAATTACTATGAATAATATATATAAAGGGCCTGTTACTGTGACAAACACCTAGTACTAACTAATAGTTTTATTACCATGATTTTTATTACAACCATGATCACTGGAAGCTGCCTTTTACCCAGGTTTCTAGAACAATCAACCTTTTGTAACGTTATATGATATTAATATTGTTTTCCTTCATGCAACTATATTTGCACATAACTTGTATGCCACTTCAAAAGCGGCATGTATAGTAATGAAATTGTGATAGTTGTTTCCCATATCTGCTCTCTTTGGGTCCTATGTGGTCATCATGATTTTTCAACTGGGCAAAGCATGAGTCAGTTGTTCATGGCATTTTTCTGCCAGCTGTCAACAAATAAGTCTTGTTTTCCATGTTGTAAGCTTTGTTTCTCAACTCTGGGGGCTGGAGTGGTAAGGTCAGGATGCCTATATTGGTTAAGACTTGAGTAAAGAAATGAAGACCTTGATTGCCACCTTCTCTGTGTGTCATTACATGACAGCTACGGGGCAGGAGAGCTGTCTGATGTCTTATGGGTTCTAACCTCATAAAACAATCACCTCCCAATATACCACATCCAAAAGCTACTACATCCAAGGTTAGGATTTTATACAAGGACTTTGGAGGGACACATTCAGTACAGCATTTCCTAACTACATTCTTTCTATATAAAACACCCTCCAATCCACTCCAATCCTTCCTCAGCTGTGAACTATATTACTGTTTAATAAATCCTCATCATGCCTCTAGACACCTTAGCACACACGCCAAGAAAGTTTACTATCTCTTATTGCTCATTTAAGCCCATGAGACTTGATTTATAGCAATTGTGATGGTAATTATGATATAGGATTTTAAATTTGATGTATACTTTTCCAAGAGCTTCTTGGTTTAGCTCACCTTTTTATTTTTAGGATTCAGTGTCTTGCAAGACATCAGGGAGGGTCCAAAAATGAGCACCCAAATCAGCTAAAACACAACGACAATCACTTTTTTCCTCTGTTGTGATAATGTTGTCAAGAGAAGATGAAATATAATATATATTTAGCTGTATATATATATATATATATATATATATATATATATATATGAGTATGTGTGTGTGAATGGTTCATATATATGAGTGTGTGGTACTATATAATAATATCTTAAAGCTAAGCATCAGTTTTCAGCATGTTTTTATTAATAATTATATATCTTGTGTTTAGTTCTTGATGTAAAGTGCATTTCCTATAGTAGCTGTCAGTCAAACACGGCTGTAGGATACACACCTGAACACTAACTGGCTGTCAACAAATGTGTTTTGTTTTCCCTCCTGTTACTGTGTGATTTGGCCTGCAGACTTGTTGCAATGGCTCACAGCAATGGTACCACAACTCTGTGTTTATTTAAAACATTACATTGCCAACACACAAGGCCTTTATCTCAATGTAATACCAGTTCAGTCAGTTAAAATATGATTATTTTAATTTAGCCTTGTTATTAATAATGTTTGTAATGTCATAATAAAATTTTATTCAATTCCCATTGGCGCCTAAATCAACACTAATGTATTAGATAGACTATTGTATAAACACAAAGCTGGCAACATTATACATTTATGTATTCTCTACACATTAATTTCATGTCTACTTTATGCAAGAACTGTGCTATAAAAGTAAATTTGACAATTCTAATGTGCACTTATGCTTAAAAACTAAGAAATTAATGTGAGAATTATCTGTTAAGTACTCATTATGTCCCAGAAACTTTAGTCTGGTATAAATATAACAGATTGATGAAATAATGGATATAACTTTGAGATATAAATTCAAGTGCATCCAATTTACTAAGATGTGATTTGGTCTCAGGAAAACTAACAGGCTCAGGCAAATCAGGTTCAGTGTGTGTGTGGGGGGGGTGGTAGCCCACCCAATTATTTGCAAGGAAATCACTGTCGCTATAGGAAGCTGGACTTAATCCCATTGGGAACTCTAAAATGCAGTGAGAGTTCACCTTAACTATCACCCATCTGAAGCAAACTAACTTTGGCAAGCTGGTTGGCCTGTCTGCAGAGTGTGAAGACCAGGCCAGGAGATACAGTTTCTACTTTTACTTGCATATGATTGCCTAAAAAAAACAAAGCCTGGGAAACTTAGCCATGTCTTAGGTTTCATGCTGTCAGCATCACTTCAAACACGGTAAATGCTTTCAGATATTTCGAACTGAAACTGAAATGAACCGTGTTTATTCTGCTTTTTTCTCACACATCCTTTATTCGTTTTTATCAATTCTTTAATGATTTCATGAATACATACAATGTATTTTGATCACATTCGCCCTCAACTTCTTTCCTTAACCCCTTTCATATCCACCTTCCACGAACACCCTCAACTGTATATCCTCCTTTATTGTTTTTGCCTAGTGTTAGTTAATTTATTTATTCACTTTACAGCCTGATCTCAGCCCTCTTCCCTCCTCCCCTCCCAACCAGTGCCTCTCACCTCTCCCCCATTCTTCCATTCCCTTTTCCTTAAAGAAGGGGAGCCCTTCCATGGGTACCACCACATCCTGGTACATCAAGTCGCAGCAGGACTAAGTCCATACTATCCCACAAAGACCAGACAAGGCATGCCAGCTATGCCTTAATAAAAGACAACCTTTTATTCTTGTTATTGAATTATTTCTAAATTATTTAAAATTACCTTTTAGTACTCTGTGCGTCACCATCTCTGAAAGGCTAGAAATTTAAAGCATAAGAATGTATGTTTTATACATTTACATAATATGAAATGATCTATACTGAAGACCACTATATATGTGATTAATTATGCTTTAGCTCCTAACATTCTCTAAGGGCGTTGGCCTGGCTTTTCTTACTAAACTAAGAGTACTCGATGGGCGGAGGCCAACCCTGTGAGCAGAGCTGAGTGCGTTCAGAGCACCTTTAGTCACCATAGCATTATCCCATTAAAACAAAATGCTAACACTGAGAAAAGGCAAGCATACACTGCTACTTTTGTGTGAATAAGTTTGGCCTTGAAGAACTATTCAAAAGTTTTTCAAGTCACATTTTGACAGCGTCTCGCGCCTCTTACAAAAATTGTCCCAACCGACACAGAAAGTATCTCATAATAACAGACAAGTAATATGTTTGTGTGATGCTATTAGATGTTTAACCCTAAACATTCCTGACATACTAGATGAGCACCTTTTAATGTACTCTTTACTATTTTTGCTCACTTTATAACTATTTTATTTATGCTTACACAATAAGGTATCCCATGACCATTTCAAACATGTGTACCTTGCTCATATCTGCCTCTCTTCTTTCCAAACTCATTGTCACACCCAGGTAATGCCTTCCTTTCCCTCATTCTCTGCGCTAACTGGAGCCCCAGACGTTGAACGCCAAACTGTTGCAGCCCGTACTGCCCGTTCCGGTCCGAGGGTCAGGGTCTAGCGAGAGAGAGAGAGAGAGAGAGAGAGAGTGGGGATAAAGGGGAAGAGACACAAAGAATGGAGACAAGACAGAGATTCTGATCAAGTCTCGTTTATTGAAGGGAATTCTGAGCTATTTATAGGCTTTTGCCACGTGCCTTGTAGGTGCGTAGATAACACGTGCCTTGCAGGTGTTGATATGACGTAAGCCTTACAGGCGTCTATAGCGTGGACAGCACGTGCACCGCAATGCCTTGCAGGCGTGGATAGCACATGCGCCTTATAAGCATGTATGGTGTAAATAGCACGGGGACAGCACGTGAACTGCATGCCTTGCAGACGTGGCCACCAAGTGCACCTTGCAGCTGGGGGCAGTAAACAGCAACACAAAATATGTGGGATATCAGAGTGTGCTTCAGCTGTTGTAGGCTATTGAAAACCAAATCTTTCGTCAGGGTATATGGTTCCAGATGGCTGCAAAGTTGATCTAGCCGCTTTCTGCTAAAGTCGGCTCCCAACAATTCTCTCTTTGAGTTTTCTTACACATATAAATATCTACATCTATATGTACATATATAAATACATGAGTTTTTAGACCTAAATTCCATATATAAGACAAGACAATCTTGCAATACTTTACCCTTCTCCACATTACCCTGTCTTCTTCCCTTCCCCTCTCTTAGGAACTCTTTCTCCTCCAACTAAAAGAGTTTCACATGTTGCAATTGTTTATGGAGTTAAAGGCTCAGTCATTGTGAAACAGTCTAAATTAATGAGTTTAGTTTTTCTGCCATTTTTTCACTTTCAAGGGGATTATTAAGGAGAGGCAATGCATTATCACATTCTATATATGTAGAATGCATTTTGGAATCAGTGCTATGCTTAACAAATAATTGCAGCATAGGAAGTAACAGGATTTGGTGTGATCTCTTTATTAAATTTTTAACAGGACAGAAAGCATATAACTTGGACGTCCTGTCTCTGGTTTTGTGGGAAAGAGCTGCTATTTATAGTGACTGTCCTCTGACAAATACTGAAGCTACTGAAATGGGTAGATGACAATGGACTTATTGAAAGCCTACAGAAGGATCTTCCTATCTCAAATGTCTATTTTGGAATTGCAGGGTCTTTTAATAAAAGAATAAAAGGGGCAATAGAGAGGCACTGGGCTGAGTTCCACCATATGCTTGTCAGGTTTTGGTCACCCAGATGTGTCTCTTTCTTCTTCTCTGATGATAACCTCACAAAGAACTCTGTCCTTAGGCTGGTTCATGACCAGAAAAAGGATTTTGGTGCTGTAGAAAGCACTAGAGAAGAAAGTGAGGTGGAAGGAGGGGGTGAAGGGATACTTCAAATGAACCTATGTTCAGAGCGTTCCTAATGTGGTTTTACTCTTGCCTACCCAGCCCTCACATCATTTATGGTGTCTGTTAACTCCAAGTACCAAGACTCACTATACCTAACAGCATCCAGCTACTAGCCTCTGACTTAAAACATGAAAGCCATATCTGTTGTGTTTTATAAAAAAAAAAAAAAAAAAAAAAAAAAAAAAAAAAAAAAAAAAAAAAAGCCAGGATATGTTTTGGTAGAGGCACCAGGTATGGTGAGGTGGGAATTGGGTGCTCTGCAGGCCCAGGCTGAGGCATCCCTCCCAGCTCCTTCCCGATGTACCAGATATAAGACAGATATAGTATAGAATAGAGTTTATTTAGGGCATGAGGAAGGGAGTTCGGAAGGGAGTAGAAATAGAGAGGAAGAGAGGTAGAAGGGAGAGGGGGAGGAAAAGAGAGGGAGAGAGAGAGAAGAAGAGGGAGAGGAAGAGAGGAAGAGAGGCAGGCCAGAAACATATGGAGAGAGAGGAAGAGGGGGAGAGGGAGGGGGAAGGAGAAAGGGGTCAGGGAGAGATGAGAACAAGAGAGTAAGAGAGCAAAGAGGGGCCAAACAGCCCCTTTTGTAGCAAGCCAGGCATACTTGGCTGTTGCCAGGTAACTGTGCAGCAGAGCCTAGAAGGAATGTTAACAACATCTCTTTGATTTTTAAATGTTTTTCACCAAATGACAGGCTTATTTAGATAACCAACTATTAATCAAAACCAAAGTTCAATAAAACACTAATTCAGCAGGTATTTCTTAGGAACCATCTACAAAAGGGCCACTATTAGAGTCTACGAAGTAAAAATGAAACTCTTAGGTAAGTAACCTACAATCTAAAAAGAACAACTGCAAAGCCAGTCTTGAGGCACACTGATGAAACCTTCTGAGGCTCCAAAAGAAGAAAAATCTTCTTGTACATCAAGGAAGATATTTTTGAGACAATATTTTTTACGCTTTTACTTTTCTACCATATTAGAGTGTCAGGTTTTTTTTTTAGTTATCATACACTGCATGACTAAGTTTCTATTTTACATATACTGTTCAAGGCACTATATAATTATGAAATAAAGTACAGGTTTCCAGATATACTCTAAATCAGGACTGAAACAAGTTAAGCAGTCTCAGTGTTCTCTTCTTTATATAACTTATATGTAGGCAATTCGGCAAGGTAAACATTGGTTTCTGTCTTGTACTGAGAATAAAATTGTAAATGTTTATCCCACTGTCTTATGAGTACAACCCTCAATTACTGGTAAAGGCCTGTCTTCAGTCATGCTTGGCCTCTGACAATCTAGCTCAAATTAAGCAAGGCAAACATGATGGCCAAGTTTTCTATTATTACACACACACACACACACACACACACACGCACGCACACACACGCACACACACGCACACACACTCAAAAACTGTATTTTCAAGTACTTTGACTGTTCATATTCAGCAATATTCTGTACTTAATTTTTTTATCTAGTATTTTTGAGACAGGATCTTACTATGCAACTCTGGCTGTCTTGGAACTTATTATGTGGACCAGACTGCTCTCAAACTCATAGAGGTCCGTCTGACTCTACTTCTAAAGGACTAGAATTAAAGGCATGCACCATCATACATGTATGTATGGTCTTTTCTGTATATGTGTCTACATGCATATATGTTTATATGTATATGTATCTAAAAATTGAATTTTCATTATCATGATACTTTTGTGCATTTTCTAATTGTATCAATAATTACCTATATAGTAGTCTTAAAAAATTGTGATAGTCACTATACTATGGTGATGATTTTATTTCCATTATGCACAAAGCTTCATGAAGTATGACTGAATTGCAAACATATCTGAGAAGATAGATTCATTAGGAGGGATTTAAGATTTGCAAACATCTTTTCCAGAGCCTTTCTTTATATTCGATGTGATGAAGCAAGGGAACTGAAACCCACTTTTCCGAGATTTATTTATATTTCAGAGAAAAGATTTTCATTGTTCATTAGACGAGATGGATCAGTGTATTGGCTTCTATTCATGAACTCTCTGCTATTAACTGGGATTCACTATGACTGTCCAAACAGGATGATAATAGCTAGGCCATGCTCCATACAGGTGATAAGGACACAGAAGTCATTGTTGAGATATTATTCTTTGATCTGTACACTTATGTTTCTGTTCAGGATATCTGTATAATCATCCATCCATCCTTCCTTCTTGGGAGCAGAGTGGTTCTGTACTCACAGAGAAGCACTAAGAAAACCTGGACTGTTAGTCACAGGAATGTTAATCATGTGGGTGTCTCCTCAGTGGAGGAAATATCATTCAAGTACCTGCATTTCATCCAGAAAGCCAGGAATGGACACTGTTAATGACCCGATGACCACTTTGTTAACTGTGGAGATAGACCTCACCCAGATTTCCTAAAACAGTTATCCGTGACTCTGTTCTTCTTAGACCATTACCCATCCTTAGTGGGAGATGTCAAATGTACTTTGTGGCCTACTGACCACTATGGTATTAGTCAGAGACCAGACTAGACTCTAGGCCTTTTAACTATAGAACCCACCTTCATGGTCACATGTCCTTTGTGAAAATGTTTGTATATAGTTACACCTTAAGCTTTATTGTGTACCTGGAATTGGACTAGTTGTTGCCTGGAAACCTTTCCCAAATAGTATTGTGTTTTAAGTATACTGACAATGAAGTGCCTGACACTATACTCCCTGAAGTCTAATCCAGGTTGACTAAGTCAATCTGCACTGAATTTTTATTTTTATCTTTGCACATGGTTCATTTCTCTGTATGACACCTGCAGGGACCCTTCCCATTCAAGCATCATCAACCTGACATCTGTTTCTTCTCTGCTTGCTTTATTAAACAAGGTCTAAATTATAACAATGAAATAGTATTATGGTTTCATAAAACAAATAGTGTTTGTACTCATGAATATTTACTTTGAAGATTTTAAAATAATACTTCTCTAAATTCGATGCAGTAGTTAGTTGACTTGTTCTTATTCGTAATGTTTGTATTGTATTCACAAGTATCAACCTCAAAATGATCGTTACATAAGCTTAAAAGCATTTTAAAATCATCCTTCAAGTGAATACAATTAAGACCATTACTGATAGTTACCTGTTTAAATAAAAATGCATGTACTAGTTAAGTGCATTTTTAATACTATCTAAATTCTAATTAAAATTTAGAAATATTTTATGATTTTTAGATAGTGTTTGAAAATATGTCTAGAAAAGAGAATTCTGCTACCTGTTCCATAATGCCTGGGAATTTAATATGTCAGAGAAATTGTTGGAAAAGAATGAAATCTAGAAAGCTTTTAAACACGACTCAAAGAGATGAGACAACAGCACAAGGCTGTGATCTTCACTGTACTTCCCCTTTTCCTGAGGAAATCATAGCTTCTCTTTGGGAAAATTCAGATTGCTCTCACTTCAGATAAGCCTTTGATAACTACTTTGATGTTCAATAAGAAAGAAAAAGGATGTTTTTACAAAGAGAATCAAGAAAATAATACCAGTCTCAGTGAAAGAGCCTTGGCATTGCCTTGTGTACTTTACCATACACAGCCAAGAATGCAGAGAGCTCTTTCCATTACATTAGCGGAATGTTTGTTGTTGGAAAACAAATAGGACACACACACACACCTGGAAATAATCAAATTAAAACAAAATAACATCCTAATTGTCTTATCTAGACTAGGGAGCCAGTGTGTGTGTGTGTGTGTGTGTGTGTGTGTGTGTGTGTGTGTGTTTAGTCAAGTTGAAGAAGAGATTAGTGAATGAAAGAAAACCAAAGAGAACAGGGTACTAATGGCAGAGTGTACATCCAGGTGTTTTCATTAAAATAAATAAACAAGTCTACGCTGATAGATGAAGCTGCAGTATTCAACTAGGCATTATAGAATGTAGTAGTTGACAACCTTTGTGAAATGACCCCACTCGTGTGATGGATTGCTCTATGTTGTAAAGATATTAGCTAGTACATTTCTGACCTGTGACTTGGAGAAGCAGGTTCATTTGAACAGCATAAGAATATTTCCCCAACACACAAGAGTTGTCTCTTACTGTAATAGAGAGAGTCTTGGGGCAAAACCCATAGAAATTACAGCTTTAGCAAGATAAGGGTAACTATATCTGTACTGTTTACTGACAGGAAAGAATTGAGGTAACATGTGAAAATAAACTTAAGTTCTCAAGTTTCCATAATTCCCAGATGAAGCATGTGCTGAAGTGTACGTGCTATTTTTGAAGAGTAGTGGAAAGATACAAGTGTGTGGGGAGGCTTTCAGAGATTTTTCTAATGATGAGAAAGGTTTAATTGAAGAAAACACACAAAGTCAAACTAAAAAGTGTCTGAAGAGGTATATTTATGAGGCTTAGGAGACATAGAAAAATTATAAAAAGTTTAAAGTAAAATTACTGAATATCATGGTGTAAATAAAAAGAGTTTAAACTGAGGACAAATCAAAAGGCCAGAGAAACCAGACTGACTTAGTAAGAACCACTGGAATAATTTATCTAATATTGTTGATGGGAAATTAAGGCTTAATTGCTTCCTGATTGGATTAATTTAATAACTTCCACACAAAATTGTTTGTTCTTGATATACTCTGTATCCAACTATGCATAAGACTGCTTCTCCAAGTCACAGGTCAGAATCACAAGTTAATCACTGGCTCATGATATAAAGGTCATGTCATTCAAGGCCATGTCCTCACGGAATTAATGCTGCTTTGCTCTCCTGTAGAGCTCTGCAGGGATTGTGCCTCCAGTAATTAACTTAAGTCAATATAAGCTCATCTACCTGATTATCTTCATGTCTCTAGCATGAAGTTAGAAGTGATTTGAGCATTAGGGTTTTGCCTGCAACTATTCTATCCTTATCCTTCTTAAATAAAGCACAACAGTGAAAACACAAAGCACTTTGTCAAAGAGATACTCAGGGTGAAGTCAGGGCTTAGACAGTCCTTATAATAGTGTGAGCTCTGGGGACGGAGACAGAAAAAGATTTTCCCAATTAAACTAAGACATGATGATGGTCTTAAAAAGAAGTGTTTGACTCCTTATCCAGAGATAACTTATCCAAAGTTAAGACTATGCATTTCTTTAATCCCCACAGTGTTGTGAATTACCACATTCTATACTAAAGTTTGACTTTCAGACATTTCAGTAACATGCTATCCTCATGGAGAAGTAACAAAGAGTTGAAATCAATGAAACTTTTCTGAGGAACAAGCTAGGCTTGCTGCAGTGGCAGATGAGGGAAAAGCAAAGATGCTCTCAGGTGCCAGTTATATCCTGGATTTTCAAGGGGAGTTTTCAAATACCTGAGCACTTACTGTGGTGGAAGACGACCTACTATGATTAAACATGACACAGATGGGCTGACATGAGCTTCTGTGATACAGGAAAAACAGTTAATTACATTAATTCACTCTTGTGTTCATTATATAAATAGAAGCAATATTTTGGCAATAAATTTGTCTTGTTTTTCCTTTATATATATGTATTCTTATTGAAAGTAATTTTATCATACCATATATTCAGATCCTGATTTTCCCTCCCCCAACTCCTTTCAGATCCTTTTCCCCTCATCTCCCTACCCACTGAAAATACATACCTTTCTCTCTGTCTCTCTGTGTCTCCATCTCTGTCTCCCTCTGTCTCTGTCTCAGTCTGTCTCTCTCTGTGTTTCTCTCTCTCTCTCTCTCTCTCTCTCTCTCTCTCTCTCTCTCTCTCTAAAAAGCAGCCAAACAAACAGAATTTCAGGATTGAAAATCAACACAAAGAAAAAACACAAAAACCCCACAAAGACACACATATTAAAACAAAACACATAAAAATACACGATAGGAACCATAATGTGTAGGGAAAAAAGCAATATGAGACAAAATGTCTACAAAAAAGCTACTCTGTGTTGGTCAGTGGGCATGGAGCCTGCCCTTTAGTCAAACTCCATTGGTGAAAACTAGTTCTTTCTTTGTAAGAAAATGTCAATTGGAAATAGATTGTTGGTTGGGGATGAGAGATAGCGTCTATTTCTTTCTCTTGGCACTAAAACTCCATTGCTCTTGAATCTGTACAGAACTTGTGCATACTGCCAGAGTCCTTCTGAAATCATATGTGCATCAGTCCTGTTGTGTCGGGAAACAGTCCTTGGTGTGTGTCATCTGTCTCCTCTGGCTTGTGGAGCGGTGGGCTGTGAAAAGCAGATGGGTGCTTGGTCAAGCAGGAGCTTCGAACCTCGGAAACTTACTGGATGGCAGCAGTTCAGCTCTGCTCCCAGGCCCTGTTTCTTTTCATTTTGCTTCAGCCCTCCAACAACCACTCCTACAGAGAGGTCTATGGCCAACAGTCATGAGGAACAGGCCTCAGGCCCCAGAGAGATTTACATACTAATGAGGTACCTGAAGGCCAGAGGGTGGAGCCAATTAAACATTCTTCCCCAGCCCTTCCCCTCTCTCCTCCCTATTTAACTCAGGTCTGCCCTATGTTTTTTGTTTTTTTGTTTTTTTTTTGGGGGGGGCGTGGGGTGCATCCAGATCCATCCACCATCTGCCATGACATTAAAGCCTGTAAAAACCCATGGACTTTCTCATGTCATTTGGGCCGTGCCATGAGGAACCATGGAGCCACAGCAGCCGTGCCTAACTTCCCTCTAGAGGAACCCAGAGTGTTCCCAGCCAACTACCCACAGCCTGGCATGAGGAACCCTGCGTTCTCCAGCAGCAACTACCTACACTGGCTCTTACAGTCGTTCTGCCTCTTCTGCATCATTTCCTGAGCCCCATGGGGATGGAGGGGGTTGAAGACTGTATCACATTTAGACATTGAAAGTGTAGTACTCCAGTGTGTCTTACTAACTATCCAGTTCTGGATCTCTATGTTAGTTCCCATCTACTGCAAATGGATGCACATCTCTGATGATAGCTAAGAAAGGTACTGATCTGTGGATATAGAATAGTCATGTTAGGAGTCATTTTCTTGCCATGTTCCTTTAGCAGAACAATAAATACTTTGTTTTCTTATACATCCATATCCTATCTATACTCAGGCTCTTGACCACCTGAGCAGTGTCAGACAGGAGTTACATCTTGGGAGCTGAGCTCAAATCGAATAAGAGAGAAGGATATCTCCACATCTTTTGTGCTACTACAACACCAGCATATCATGCAGCAGGCTGTTTTGGTTTTGGCAAGGGTAGCTGTTACTGTTTTCTGTTATGATTTATTTTCCAAACCCAATTTTGTTTGGTAAGTTTATAGAAGTTTAGAAATTTTTATAATAAAATTTACATTTTAAAAAAGTTTCTTATAATAGCCCATGAGGCATTGTTTTTGGTTCAGAATACCAGTGTTGCAACTAACACCCTGTATGTAAGTTAGCCTATTGAAGATCAATTCTAAATGCCTCTCATTTTAGAATAAAAACACTTATGTCTTGGCTTCAAGATAGATCCGTTGCAAACCCAAACCAATGGATTTGTGACAGTTTTGACTGAGTTTATTTAAATTCTCGTACTGTCTTTTTGAATCACAAGTGAAAACATTCTGTTTCCTGCTTCTCCTGAAGCTCTTCTATGTGTTTGCTGCTTCTGCAAATATTGATGCAGTTTCGACAATCCTTAGTTTTACATTTTAACCCCAAAACAGGATGTTTTGTTTACTTTTGAATACAGCTTAAATTTAATGATAACTCTAATCGTTTTCAGATGTCAATAGTTTCATTCTAAATATTTTGGATCTTAGTATTAGCACAAACCACTTTGTATCGCTCTTATGGAATGAAGAACACTCACAGAGAACAAGAGGATTTCAGACTCCTTTCTCTCTGCAGATATCATTTTTATTCCAAATTAGTTTTGCAAATATAGATACACAAATGCATTGTGTTAATTACTTTCTGATAAATGACACCTTTACTTTTCTTGTTTGAGATTTTAGTGTTTCAAAGTAATGTCCAGTCTGTGAGACAAACTCACTGGCAATCCATCATAGCCTTAAACAAACCATGTCAAAGATAATTGTTCCACTTGAAACAAACCTGGAACATACTCCCATTTCACAGGTTTCTTACCAGAGAGAATATAGTAAACAACATACTAACCAGAGCTATTCTTCACTATCTAGAATACAATGATCCAATAAGACCCATTGGCAAGTGGTTTTCTAGGACTAGGAACACTCTGCTCAAACGATGATATCTTTTTTTTCTACAATAGCCTTCTGCATGAGCATGCAGGCTGCATGTGTGCACGAGTGTATGTGTGCTCTTGTGTATGTGTGTGCATGTGTGTATTTGTGTGCGTACATGTGTGCATGTGTGTGTGTGTGTGTGTGTACCTAAACTGAGTTTTGTGCCAGTAGAACTGGCTGACATGACTTGTGAACCTATTAGAGTTGGAAAGCAATTCTCTTCTTGTTTTCCAGAGTTCACATTCATTTTTATGAAAATGAAGGGCTTGATAGAACAGTATTCTTTTGTCAGTGTTGATCCTGGCTGACTGAAACATTTCCAGGAACAGGCCGCTGTTCCTTCTTATGCAAATTGTAAACTCTCAAGAAGCAGACAGCTTCACCATTCCTTATTTAATGAAAACAGGGAAGTCTGTGTTCCCCATATATTGCTAAACAATTTCTAAAGTCTAAAAGTAGAGTGGAATAAATTTACAAAGTGGAGAACGGGAGTGTTGTAAAAAGGAGAAATAGTAGGACGACAATAGAAATGGCAGGTGTAGGAATAATTTGCAGAACTAATTGAAAACTAGACTTCGCAGGAATGTATATAAAAAACAAATGTTACCCACGAAATAATACTTTTTTTGCCAAAAAAATTCTTCTTAAGCCTTAGGCAGTTGATACAGAGCTTCCCTGCCTGTATCATGGAATACAAACAATTTCATTATAAAATATTCCTTATTTAAAGGATTTTGATACAGACACAACTTCAAGAATTCTTGGGGTAATGACATTTTGTCTAAAATAGAAGAAGTGGTTTACTGGACATCAAACAAATTTCTAAATCTGGTCACTCTACCTGAAATACCCAGCTCTCTGCCACATGTCTGCTTTCTTCTTTCTTTCTATTTTCTCACATTAGCATAACACTTGTTTTATTTACCAAGTTATATGTGTGTGCATATAGCTATGAGACCAAAGCTCTTTGAAAGCAATGTATCTTTTTGTGTGCATGTTGTAATTTCTTCAATTCCAGGAGTAGCATCTAATTGTGCTGAATGAATATTTTGTGAATGAGACTAGAGAGTCAGCTTCAAAAGAACCCCAAAGTTTCTAGACTTCTCCTCCAAAGAATGGAAGGTACCCATCTAATACTAGTGTTAGTTTCGGAATTTGAACTGAGACATTAAATCCTATTAATCCTACCAGGTGAAAATAAGACCACTACCACAATTTTGAGCCAAATTTGAAGCAAGATTAATTTTTATTGGGATGCACCCAAGAGCTACTGCTTCCTAAATTGGGTTAATGAAAGCATTCCTGACAATTAATGATAGCATACACCTTTAATCCCAGAACTCTGGAGGCAGAGGCAAGAGGATTGATCTTAATGCATTCTATACCAACTTGGTCTACAGAACAAGTTCCAGGTCAGCCAAGGCTAATCAGACAAAGTCTGCCTTGAAAAAACTGAGAAACAAAGAGAAGAGTGAGAGAGGGAGAAGGAAGGAAGAAGGGAGGGAGGGGTGAGAGGGAAAGAGAGAAAGAGAGAGAGAGAGAGAGAGAGAGAGAGAGTTAGAGTTGTATGTTTTAGGGCCTTATAGGAAGTAAAATCACAAGTCTTTGCAAAGGAGATCTACAGAAGTGAGACAATAGAAGAAAGGAACAAAATACAACAAAAAAAAAAAAACTCTAAAAAATCAAAAAACCAAAAAACATTACCATGTTATTGGGAAGAGTTAGGGTGACAAGGAAGGGTTATAGAGGGTTTAGGAGGGTTTGTGTTTCAAGGTCATTGGTTGTGGCAGGTCACATTACAGAAACAGAGTTAAAAAGAGGAATTCAGCTTTTACAGTAAATAAAACTTATTTTTGACAGTATAGTATAATGACTCCTACCTTCAAAATGGAGTCAGGCAGGCTCCTCAATCTGTATAGACTAATGGACGCTCTCCTTGTGGCAGCATTATCACCTTTAAATACACAATAAGCAAACTACTGGTAATAAAAGTGAAACATAGCAAAGCAATTCTGGGAACAGGGGATGAAGCCTTCCCCTCTATGAAAAAATATGTTGCTGAAATCACTACATAATTATTGTGTTGTCATAAAAAGCTGTGGGCATCCAGATATTTCATTGCTTATAATTTTTCTGCAGATGATAGATAGTCCCCTTAATCCTGAGCTCACATTGTCCCCCTGACATTTTTTTTCTACTCCTGTTTTTTGTTCACACAAGTTGAGGAATGAGACACCACAACAATATATGTACTTTAAACTTTATCTTGTCAATATTTTCAGCTTTTAATTCTAGATTGATAAGACCATGCAAAATACAGCTTCAGGAACAGGGTTTGAAAGGAAGAGACCTGTAATCTTTTGTTTGTAAAGTCAGATACATGGGTACGTTTATTAAAATAAAGAATACTGAAAGATAATCAGCTTGGTCATAGTCAAGTTGAATTGTAGCTACTGAATGCTCTACAATGCCATTGAACTTGCTATGTACTCAGTACTAAGAGAGCAATTGTTGAGGCATCCTAAGGTAGATGCTGAGTAAGCCAAAACTTGTAATTCAGAGTGCCAGTGCAGTATTTAGGTATTATCATGACATTGTTTAGATCAATATTGATGGAAGATTTTCTTCACGATTACCAAGGAAGACAGCGTATAAAAAAATACCTACGTTAAAATATTGGGATAGTTCAACAATACACAGCTGGTAATTGGCAACTGAACATTGGAATGAGATTGAGATACTTTCAGAAATGTGTGTGAACGAACAGGTGAGTTAGTGACAGGAAACGTGTGGAGGAAAGAGTGATCAGCAGGACTGGGTGCTCGTGAGTGGGCATTACGAGGATATTCTAAATGTGTGCTTAGTGAGTGTACAGCCATTGTTAGAACAGTTTCAGAATCGATGGAGGACAAAACATTATTTGAGAAGGCTGGAACCAGTCAGTAATAGGAAATGACATGTTCTCTAAGAATCTTGCCTAAGAACAAGAAGGCCTTGTAGGAAAGTGAGAATTTGACTTTTTTTTAGTTGAATGAGTTGGGCTGTATTTGAACATGCTTTTGCTATGCTTTCATTCTCTCACTAGTCTCAGAAGGAAACAATACATCCTCCTAGGCTCAGGTCTTGCTTCCTGCTCTGTGCTGATTCATTCACTGACTTTACCCAGCAGAGCATCCATAGGACTTGAAGCTAAGCAATCTGTAGTCTCATGGAATACTCGGTATACTAAGGGGAAAATGTGAATCCAGGAGTAAGTGCCCAGTTCTTGCTATTGCAGCATTACAGTGAATGCAGATGAATCTCAGGGTTTGTTGTTGTTGTTGTTGTTGTTATACTCAAAGGTAATGCATTTCACTGCCTCATGGTACAAGTATTTGACTGAAAATTGGCTTGTGTTTTAAAACTTCAAAACCAACTTTCCTTCAGGCAAGGCTGGCTCATACCGAGACAAAAAGTTTTGACCTTGAGCTCATTAACATAATGAAGCAATCAAGTGAACTAGCAGATACAAGACTGAAACAAAAAAAGAACATCATTTTTTTGATTAATTGTAAATGCCTAAGTTGACAGAAAGGGAGTGAAATTTGAATTAGTGTAGGCAACATGCCCTTTACAAATTCACAGGAAATTATTACTCAACCAAATCGGATTTTAAATGCTAAAAGTATCCATTTCACCAAACCTCTTACACTAAAGGTTCTAGAAGTAAACTAAAATTCATCAGAGAGTCATACTCGAGTCTCAGGTTGCTAATTGGAATTTTGATGATATAATACAGAAGCAAGACAAGACAAGAGCTAAGTATTTTCATTAGCTTCGACACTCGTGTTTCTGCATCTTAATCCATTGTGTTAATATTTACATATACAGTGAAAGCCCAAGTGCAGAGGAAACCATGGACATTTCGTTAATAACTCTAGTTTGTATAAAAGAATATAAGCCAATGACCAATGCTCAAATATAAACTTGAATTGGAGTTCATAAAACGTATTCATAGCTTATAAATATAAAATTTAATATTAACGAACTTATATTTCATCATTAAAACATAGAATGGTATATAATTTTGCTGGGGAAGGTTAACAATTTTGTCTTAAAGTCCTAATTCTCTATTAGCTATATCACTCTGTTTATATAATATTATTTGGAACATGAAAATGATCCACAGGGGAAAGACATTTGGCATCTCCTGAAATGCCTCAGATTCTGCACATCTCTAAGCTGTGCAGCCTTCAAAAGAGACATAATGGAGCAGGGAAAGCTGTCACTCTCAGCTGTGACTTTCTCCTTCAGCAGTCATGCTTCAAATGGTCCTTCTGCAGAAGAATGGCTTGAAGTGACAGTCACTGTGCCTTGCTCACAGCAGTCTACCACAGAACAGAACATTCTAGAATAAAGGCTGTTAGAAAGACTCAGTGTGCCTTTTCTACACATCTGCAAGGACACTTACCTAGTGTCTTCTGGCTTCTGAAGAGAAGGATACAGTTCATTGTTACCAACAATTCTTAAGATTCCTTCTTGTGTCTAACTTACACTTTTATTAACGAAGTTGGAAAGAAAGAGATTTCTAACACATAAAGAACAGACTCAAATTCTTACAATGAAATCTGACTTAAATATTGTACTCTATAAAGCTTCATTCAAATCAAATTCACAAAAGAAAACATACATTTTTGGAGCAGTATGTTAATCACTTGTAAGTGTACAAAATATCCCAAAATGCTTACATGCAGATACAGCAGGAAGTGTTAAACTAATATAAGTTTGAGTTACTATTTTAAAGATTTATTTTTATTGTTTAATTATTAATATTTGCTTGTAGAGTATCAGATCAAGGTGAAAGAAATGACCCATGGTAAACAGTGCCTTGAGGGAACTGAGAGAAGCTCCAGGAAAAAGGGCAAAGAGTCTTTACCTCAGGTGCGTTTTGTTCCCTGGATTGTTATTGAACATGTTTTCATGCCTCCTGTGTTAAACATTTACGTTCAATTTACAAGACACATTCATTCTTGTTGGATGTCAGATCACAGCTGTAGAAACCTGTTTGGTAAAAAAAAATATGCTGAATGCTGTCATCAGTGCACACTGAATCTGGACATGGCCTTCTGCCTTGCTTTTGTGATTTCCCAGATACAATGTATGGTATATGCTAGGCTGTATTGTGTTAGAATTGCTCTGTCTTAAGAAAGTTTTGGAAAAGGGCCACTCCGTAAATATTAGTTATGTGTTTACTGATGTTTATTTATATGTTTTTTCTGAACTCAAACAACCTTCCTTGGATCATTGCTTTCTTTGTTACATTCATGTCTATAAGTACACTGAAACTGAAATAAAGTTGTCTATAGCATTAGACTATGGTCTGCACATTTCTTCCAGGTCTTCAGATCCTAGATCCAGCAGACAAGATCTGCATAGGTTGAAGAAAGTCAATAATAGTTGTGTGTGTGTGCATGTTAGTACAGGTGCCTGTAAAGTTCAGAGCTATCAAATCCCAGGAGATGGGTAGCGGGCAGTTGCAAGCAGCCTGTCAAAAGTACTAAGAACTGAATTTAGTACCACGCAGGAGCAGAATACATCCTTATCCACTGAGCCCTTTCTCCAGCAGAGACTGGACGCTGTAAGACTGTGTTCTTACAGCTATGGAGAGCAGTTGGTTTGGAATCCCTACCAAAGGTAGTTGACTGAACTTTTACTGATGGTCTTTTGATGCAAAGCTCTGAATTATATGTACATTCTATGTGGGCTAAATCTGTGTGTCTCACTCTGCTGCTCGGAGAAGGCTGTCAAGAACACAGAACTCTGGGATTTTGGTTATAGTCCAAAAGATTCCACCTTGTTCTTATGCCTTACAAAATGCCACATGATAATGCCTCCTTGTGTTTCTTCATATCTTATCTCCAATATATCTGGCTCCATTTTGAGTCTCCCTATTACAGGCACACCTCACTGGTCATGTGAATACTTACTTATTTAACTCTCTCATCTAAAGACTTTCCTCTCAAACAAAAGTTAATTAACTTTGTAGTCTCTTTCATTGTTTCCCTATAATTTGATTTGTTTTCTCAGTGGGGTGTGTTCTGTCTTACTAAACAGCACAACAAACCACCCCACTTCTTTTAGTTTTTTTCTTTTAACTTTACTTTATTGAATTGTAATTGGCAAAATTCCAAATGGACATGCTACTTGCTACTTGCCCAATGAAGGCAGAAGAATGATGAGTTTGAGGCGAGACTGAGCTACACAACCAGTTCAAGGCCAGCCTAGACAACTTAGCCATTGTTGCAAAGGGAACTAGAATTTAGCTAACTGACACTGTACTTTCCTAGCATTCAAAGACCATAAGTTTAAGAAGTAATAGTTTTACATACACGCATTTTAATTGGCATAACAACTTAATTGACATATATAGTAAAACAGATTGTCACCAACCACAATGTACCTGTTATATATTAGACACACAGATCTTACTCATCCTTTATGAATAGTTCATAGTGAGTGGCCAGTATCTCTCCATTTACCTATCTCAAGACTGGAGAACACTGCTCTATTCTTTTTTGTAAAATCTCCCATTCTAAAATTACTCTCAGAACTTGTGCTAAATATTGTAGTCACTTTTTGTCTCTAGAAAAAAATTACAATTTTCATATTAATGGTGCTTATTGTCAATTGTGTAGTTCCCTTCATGAGATGTCCCCCTATGTCTCAGCACCCTCTATTCTGTTTCCAGGATCTTGTGATCAGAGAAAAAATTCAGATGTGAGGTAAAGTAAAAGAATTGTGGGCCTGGGGAGATGGCTCAGCTAGCATAAGGATGGAAATTTGGATCCCCATATTTATGCTAAAAGACAGGAAAATAATGAAACTGTCTATAATCTAATACTTGGGAGAGAGAAATATAAAATAGTCATGGAAAGCTGGCTAGCTATATCCACAAGCTCTTGGGTCAATTGGGATATGCTACCCTAACAAATGAAGTTAAAAGCTATCAATGAAGACACGCAACGCCAGTATTTGGCTTTCACACATACACAGATAAATGTAGCCAAGCACATACATAAGAGACACACAAATGCAGAGCATGAACACACATCCATTCACATCATGCACACAAGAAAATTTAAAATTAAATAAAAGAATAATCTATCATAAAAGAATTGAGAGAAATCTTTCATTACAAAACAAAATGCACTCAAAGGGCGAGTTCAGCAGTTCAGAATTAATCGTGCCTATGAGAAGTAGCTGTTTACCCATGAGGACAGTTATCATAGGCTGAGATGTGGGGAATGTGGGATGGCATATTCTGAGATATCTTCTATTCTCTTTTCTAGCTTTACATGGAATTTTCAAAAGTGTCACTGTCAAAGATGCAATGCAAATTAATATAGGGATAAATGATGAAATAAAGAGTACATAGGGCAGCCCTAGTCAGCTGTGTTTCTCCCAGCAGGTTTGGTGAGGTCTTGCTGCTCACTAAGTGGTCACATGACATTCTACTGTGTCACTGCTCTGCTGATGGCTCTTTACATGCTATGCAGGGCTTTCTTCCCCGTGCTATCTAACATGGCTCAAAAACTTCAACCATCGTTCTCATTACCGTGAAAGACATTATATTCTACTACAGAAAATTTCAGGAGGAATTGACGTAGTGACTTCATTTCCTTCTGATGACAAGAGTCATGGTTTTGGATTTGTCCTGTAGCACCAGATCTTCTAAAATTAATACATTTTGAAAGATGAATTGAAATATCATATTAGAATATTTACTTGTAACTAGTTAACTATTGAGCTTACCACATAAGTTAATTTATTAATTTTATTTATTTAAAATACAATTGCATCATTCCCCCTTTGATCTCCTTTCTCCAACTCTTCCCATCTCCCCAACTCTTTCTCAATTCTTTCACTTCTATGTTATTCTATTCTAATAACTCATTAGATACATTAGTTATCTAATTGCTATTGTGGTGTGCATCTCTCTGTGTATATTAATAAATCCATAAATAAAATCTGCTGAGTATGTTTGGTGTTGCTTGCATGTATATGGTTCCCATGATGATCACTTGGCAATGAATAACCAAGTTGGGTCTCATCCCTCACAAACACTAATTCTCCTTCTCTTGGCAGTCATTAATTACTGTAGCTCTTCATTTAACGGTCTGGACTCATGCAATTTCCCCAGTCCTCACTGGGATGTCAAGTATGTAGGATCTGTGTGGTTCTAGTTTAGGCAGCCATATTTTGGATTTTCTGGGTGTAGCTTCTCTGTTATGTCCAGAAGAGATAATCACATGTCCTCTGATCCTTACAGCCTTTCTGCCCCTTCTTCTATGATGTTCCTTGATCTAATATATGTAATATATATATATATATATATATATATATATATATATATATATATATCAACACATAAGATGCCCACCCATATTAGAAAGTTATCCCAATACTCTTAACCTTTAGATTTTATACCTTCCTATTTATGTGAATCACATGGGTCTATGTCCACTGCCATTTCACCATTCTCCCCTCTCCCTGCGTCTCTCTGCAGTTCCCTCTCTCTGTCACCCTTAGCTCCACCTGCCTTTTTCCTGTCCAATCATAGAACTTCCACTGCAAATAGATTGGGTAGGGAAATTTCTGCCACAACAGTATAAGAATCGAGGTTTATAGCATATGCATATTAGAAAGAAGAGGGCTCAACATGAATTCCATGTGAAGTGGAGTGAACCATGCGAGAGAACTATTTACCAATAAAGTAGGAAAATTTTGAGTGTCTACAGCAAGACTATAAAACAATTTAGGTAGTGACAAGTCTGAATTCATTGATTCCATTTCTTTTTCTATAGATTAACCATTTCAGGATCATTTTTTGAGAGTCCCATCTTTGTATAATATTTTATAATTACTAAGGGAAATGAGCTTTTGATACAGACATGGGTTTTTTTTTTTCATCTAAATCAATGTATCCATTAAAGAATTCATTGTTGCACAGCAGATGAAATTAAATGAACCGTTGTGTGAACTTGGCATTTTCACATTGAGCTACCTGAATGTAATTACCTAAAGACACCTTCTAAATATGCTGTTCACGAGGGATTAGGTTTTATGGAGAGATTGTCTCCCATTCTACTTTGCTTTTTTCTGTGTGCAATGGTTTTAGTCATCTTGGCTTATTGTACCATCATATTCTGCCAATGATAATGGTGAAAATTGATCCTGAACCACTGGAAATTATGTCACAGAACCAATCGACAGCTGCTTAAAAAACAAACAAACAGACTAGGGATGGCTTACAGAAAAAATGTCACAGCTTTGTACCATAGAAAATTTGAGCGGCCTGTTCCAATCTACATAATACTGAAATTTGGAAAAATTTCTCCATGCATCAAGTGGAAAGTTTTAGGACTTCATCCACAAGCTGTCAGGCTGTTTTTGTTCTTGTTGCCACTTAGAAATTGCAGTAGTTAGTGTTGAGGAATCGAATGTGTTTTCTATCATGCTCAGTTCTGTTTTCTTTGAGGATAAGCAAAGTTTTAGTATACAGAGGAAGTGGACCTGTTTAGAAATGGGTTTTTTGGAGCAACTCCCATATGTATTGTCTTGGAATCCAAAGTCCAGTCAGTAGCAGTAGCTTGATCCACTCACAAACACTTCACAGATGTGGTACATCTGGTAGCAGTCCAGTTTGGCAGATTTGGGACAGCAGCAGGTCTCACAACCTAGAAGGCAATAGGGATTCAGACCAGCAGAGACGCTAGCAGTTCTCAGCTGTGCCTTTCTCAGGGAAGCAAAAATCAGCAAAGATACAAGACCACAGGTGTTACACCGCTAGCTCTATAAGCAAGCCAAGTTCAGCCTCCATCACTGTCTGTGGAGTCCTATTTATGCTCCCTCCAAACATCTCGTGTCCTCCACTGGCCCTGCCTCACCATGTGTCTTGCCTCAGCATGTGACATCACTATGTCAATCAACCCAAGTTCTTAGAAGTAGCAAGAAGTTACAGCTCACCACCAGAAGTTTTTGGTGCTTTTTTTTTTTCTATATAGTCCTGACAAAACGATCTTATCTAAGCGATGTGTGGCATAACAGTACATGAGTGTTGCTCACAAAGGATTCTTCATCACATGTCCTTTCGCATGCTTGCTATAGCAGAACATCCTTTCACCTGTGTCTTCTTCAGCGAAATCTTCCTTTAGGAGTTTGCCTTAGCAAAAAAACAGCCAACACAACTGACTTTCCAAAGAACCTTTAAGTTTCCACTCCACCTACCCCTGACTTTATGCTGAAGCATCTGTACCTATACAGTCTTACAACGAGGTCTTCTATTGATTAGTGATCATATTTGTACAGGGGATAAAAAAATAAGAAACAAGTCTTGTTATTGTTGTCTCCTATGTTTGGATATTGAAATTCAACCACCCAAGCACCATTTGTTGAAGATACTATCTCTTGTCCAGTGTAATTTTTGTGTCTTTGTTAAAACTTAGGTGCTGTATTTGTATGGATTCGTATCAATTTCTTCTACCCTATTTAGTTGATCTATGAGTTGGAATTATTTTTGCAATAACCATGCTGCCCCTAGTACTATGGCTCTACTTTGAAATCAGGTTGTATAATACATACTTTGCTTTGGTTGTTGTTCAAAATATCTTTTGTTATTCTTTGGGGAGCAGATTGTTCCTAAAATAAACCCCGAGACTTTTTCTATGCTGAAAAGATTTGCCCTGGAATTTTAACAGACATTGTATAGCTTGCTGTTGGTAAAATGACCACTTTCACAATAATAATCTTCTAATTCATGAGCATGTAAGATCTTTTTATTTTGTAGTGTCTTCCTGAATTTATTTCTTTCTACATGAAATTTTATATCTTAGAAGTCTTTTGTTTCTTAGGTTAGATTTATTCTTAACTATTTTATTTTATTGTATGTAAGTAATGCATATGTGTGTGCATGTCCATGTAGGTGTGCGTGAGTGTGTGTCTGTGGGTGTGTGTCTGTGTGTGTGTGTTTGTCATTGGTATACAGGACAGCTACTGATTTATGTGTGTGTGTGCTCATGTTTTATTTTCTCACTTTGCTGAAATAGTTTTTCAGCTCTAAGACATTTTTGGTGGTGTCTTTAACGTATGTCAGAGCCTTTGTTATCTACTAGTCTCAGGACATGCCAATATAGACACAACCATGGTTGTGCTTTGCTAACCTATATGCCTCTCAGTGGAATCGGTTGGCATTCAAGACTAACAGCACAGCATCCCAGGTCTTATTTCTCTGATATCAAGCTTTCAGACAAGTATTAACATAACATAGAAGACATTTATTAAGGAGTTCTCTTGGGAGCTATACCTCTGAGAGAAAAACATGGTCTTATAGACAGGACTATGAGGAATTTTGCCACCAAAATGTCACCTGCAGAATTATCGGGAGTTATTTAAACTGCAGTTTCCTTTGTACTCTTGCTGTGTTCCATAAATTGTTTTAACCTAACCTGAATTATAGCTTTGCTGTCCTTTTTATGAAAAAAAAAAAAAACATTAAAAAGGAATACTATAAAACCAAGCAATAAAATGGGCAGGACATTATTCCTACTACAATGGAAATTGATGTGAGATTACTTCATTAACTTACACACTGTTTTAACTGTACTTCCTGCCTCTTCAACTGCTTTTGATCCCAAGTATGCTATACCCCTTTTTCAAAGCCCATAAATCTCCAAGATTGACCCAAGAAAGGCACAAGCTTCAGCACTAATTTATCCTTGTGTAGTAGACTTTCTAACATTTGTTTCTAAAAATGTCATTATGGTTACTTAAATTCAAATCTGTATCTATAAAAAAATTTCAAGACATTTCATTTGGTAGGTTCCATTTTGAAATTTGACCCAAACTTCTATTTCATTTGTTTGTTAAATACAGAAATATAACCCAGGACTGCAATTAATATGTGACAGGTACCTAGTTCTCTGTGACATTTCTTGGTCCTTCCTCGTCCCCAATTTTCAATGTTGACATACAAGGAGAGATGGGTGGGTGAATGGATGGATAGAATATATTAAGACAAAGTTGCTGAACCTGGTTAGTTATAAGAAAAGAATTAGTTTCTGAAGTAATAGGACTAGAGTTAAAAAAGGAATTGGGAATCTATAAGACAACACCAAATAATACTGTTAAATATTTATCCAAGGAAATAGAATTTAAATGCTTAGTACTGATTGCTACAGATAGCTATTTCAGCAGAATTTTCTCTTAATGCTTCTCTGGGTCTCTAAAGAACACAAGTAGCTGTAGTCTGTATAAAGGTAGAATTTTTTTTTTTTTTTTAGACTAAGAAAGAGCCAAATATGAGTTCTAGCAGCGTTCCTTTGTCCCCAGCCAGGCAGCACCATCTAAGCATTGTGTACTATTATTCCCATGATTCTACTTCATGGGACATTTACATTCCCCTTCTCTCCTCTCTTTCTGAAATCAAACCCCGAAGGAATGAGGAGTTGGGACTCAAAAACTTCTTTTGTGCTTCAAACTCCTCCATGTTTTATCTTGGGGATTCCAGGATAGCTACCACAGTGTTCTTAGAGTACAGAAGCGACTTCTCCACTGACTCTACTACTACTAAAATAAATATTGTCACCTACTTATTAAATCACATTTTCTCTGTTTTAATGTTTCTATTAATTGTAAAAGAAATGAACTATTCTGATATAAATGAAATTAGGAGGTAATTTGTATAGCAATAAGTGAGAATCCTGTCTGTGCCCTCCCTTATTCAGTAAAACCTTCACTGAAATAGCACTGTTAATGGTTTGGCTTGACTTGCATAATTTCTCGATAATGAGTCTGCTTATACAGATGCACTTCCATTAACATCATATATATTTCTTATGTTTGGTTTTTAAGATGGAATCTGTCTAAAGGTTTCAAGGGTATTTAATTTTTTGTGGGCAATGCTCATTGGAGGCTGTTCATATCTCATCTGTTACATCTCTTTTCTTCTACTGCCCCAAGTGTTGATTAGAAGAGGTTTGGTAGCCAGGATGGGTTTTAGAACACAATGTCTATGAACATGGCTTTTTATTCTCCCTAAGTTAAGTATCAGAACAGACTCTTCTCACAGCTGCCTCTACTAGTAGTAGCTGAGCGTCTACTACTTTCAGTTTGAAGCCAGAAAATTCATCTTAACATTTAGATTAGGAGGCTAGAGAAGTGGATGAGAACTAATACCTGATGTGCATACCTGGCACACTGGGTATGAGCCTCACTATCTACATAAAAGTGGAAGAGAGACTGGACTCCATAATATAGTCTGACGTCCCCTAGTCTACATGCATGTCATTAAACTCAGCCCTACTACCCTGCTGCCAGACACAAACACTTACACAATAACATGTTTTACAACTTAGATAAGCTCATGCCTCTTTTGTGCTGAAAACTGTCCAAATGGTCTTCATTAGAGAGCAGATGCAAGTGCTTTTAGGGGTTTCAATGATGCTGTGAGCTATCCTGCACCCCACACCCTTACTTTTTAATATCGTTTCTTCTGCTCCTTCCTTGATGTCTCTGCTCCAATGACATCGAGCATCTTTGCTGTGCCAGACAAAATCAAGCAGCTGGTTTTCTGACTCACAGATAAAACCGATGTAATGCCCAGTCTATTGCACAGCATCCCTGGGGAACTCCTCCCCTAGACATCTCTATGTCTTCAGTTATTTCTTTCAAGTCTTTGGTCAACTCTACCATTCTTGATGGGGCCCACATTCACCACTCAATTTAAAACAACAGTCTTCAGATTGATCTTTAAAGATTTTTGATCTTTAAACTTTGTCCCTTTTTTTGTAGCATTGCCCATATATAAGGTAATATTACTGCATATATTTTTTACAGAAATTTTATGCCATTACTCACCAGCATAATATGTTCTGTATATACAAGATATACAGGATTCTAATCAGCACAGTGTCAAAGGCTGGAACCTAACAGTGGTGATTCAATAACCATTTGAAGAACTATCTATCTATCCATCTATCTATCTATCTCTATCTGTGTGTCTGTGTGTGTGTGTGTGTGTGTGTGTGTGTGTGTGTGTGTGTGTGACTTTCTCAATAGTATTTAGAGGAAACTTGTAGCAGCAACCAGCCAGCTAATTGTTATAAACACCACAAACAATGCTTGAAATATATTATATGCTAATGTTAACCACTGCAATACACATAGAGTTTTACAAATAAAAATGAAATTATAATCTATGTTTAGCACTCACTTAAGAATTCCAAACCAGAGAACTGTTCTACTCACTTTCAAAATGGTTCTTCCCACATTAATTTACAATCAAAACAATCTTACATAGACATGCCTACATACCAACCTGATCAAGATAAAGCCTCACTGTGAGTTTCTTCCCAAGTAATAATAATTACCAATTACTAATATAATTTCTCAAAGTAGAACAACTGTTCTTACCTATTCATTCATTCATTTATTCATTCGTTCATGTGCTGAATGAATTCTTTAAAACACTCTATGCAACTAAGACCTCCCCATAAGACTTATTCTTCATTTCTGTTATTCCCCTGTATTATATAGAACTTTTATGTGACCATTTAGTCATTTGCTTACTAATAAATATTTTAATAACCTCTGGGTTTTATTATTTTCCCTTGGAGCACAAACTAACAAAGTTGAAGTTTAGTGTGGTGGTAGTGTTATAATTTGCTTTTTACATATACTTTAAATAAAGGCATGGCTTTTAAAGTCATGCCTTATATTATTTCAAAGATAATGATTAATTGTTCCTCTGAAGAAACAATGTATACATTAGTTCTGTTTTAAACCAGTGCATGTATATATTCCAGGGAAACACATTATTTTATCAGTTCAGAATCTCTTCTTGCAGATCTGCTCTTCTTTTTACTCCACATAACTAGTTTCTACAAAACTGCTGTCTTTACTCTCTAGTCATTTGTCATTTCAGACTTAAAGCTCTGTACCCATAAAACCCCTCCAGGGTGGTAGCTTTTTAGTCCACAAAGAGAGTCTACTCTGTGAAATATAAGACCTGCCTGAATCCTTGAACTTTAGACCACAGAAAGGATGCCAATCCTATTTCAACCATAGAGGCTATAGGAAGCAATACTATGAGACATTGACTGTCTTTCTCCTGGCCAAAAAACAAATCTTTAAGCCAAGAAAATAAAGGCCACCCTCTGATAACACAAGTTAGAAAGAGAGGGGTCAGGAAAGGAGAGGGAGATGAGATAAACTCAGAGACAGAGACAGAAAGACACACAGAGAGACACAGAGAGACAGAGAAAGAGAAGTGTGAGAGTAAGAATATGGAAATATTTTATCCTGGGATATTAGAGTTCCTGGTTCGGCCTGACTGTAAATCTTAGTGCATCTTGCCTTACTTGTGAGTAAATTGAGCCTTTTCTTACATTCTCCAAGTCATTAAATTACTCTTGTCTTTTCTCAAGAATATCAAATGATGACTCCACTCACTCACACCCAGTGCTGTTTTAATGCAAACCATATGTTTTGCTTTAAAATTGAAGTAGAAGAAGGCATACATGTCCCCGTAGCATCTACAAGAGCACTGTTCATAAAGAAATTCATTATGATGAATTTTATATTCATAAAAATACTTCAGTCGCCTATCACAGCCATGTAAGACATGTTATAAGATATAAGTTAGTAAGGAGTGAAAGGAATATATTTGAATGTACAGACCCTCCACACTTGGGAACTGCCTCCCTAGGTTAAGCGGCTTGTAGCTTTCTTGTTTTCTTGGGCCTAGAAGCTGACTGGAATTCCTAATGAGAAGCCTTTCTTCATGGGGCCTTTCCTCTCCCCAGGTAATTAATCACAACTCCTCAGAAGCCTTGTGCAGCTCAGTCCCTTTTGATGTGCAGCTATCTCAACCAGCCATGACTACACGCAATAGCAATAGAAGTTTCTCCAGCCACACTGACTTTGATAAAAGATGTTTTCTTCTTAGAAAATTGGTCAGTTCAGTCCTCATGCATTTGCTGATTCTAACAATGGTAATGATCTGTTGACTGTTAGCTCCTGGGTGCTCTAAGCCTTTTTAGATTCTGACAAGTAGGCCTCCCAGCCATCTGTTCCTCCTGGGAAGTAAACACGTCTCTAGAAAGTCTTCTGCAATTTTCTTCATCTCATTCCAGAGCAGCCTTTTAAACATTAATGCGCAGATGAATCACTTCAGGGTCTTAGAAAATGCGCATTCTGACTCAGCAGCTGTGAGCTGGAGTCCAGCTTCTGAATCCCTAACCAGCTGCCAGGTGAGGGGTATACCGGGGCTTCTGAGTACTCTTTGATTGGCAGGGCCTAGAGAAATTTTTATTTACTGCTTTAGTCCCACAAATCCTTCAACACATTGTTCTTATACAGACAGCAGCCCCGCCACACACCTTCAGCCAACAAGATTGTGTCAAATTTAAGACATTCTTTTCTAATTTTTCCTTCAGGAAACTGAAATGTAAGCAACAACAATAGAACTATTATCCAGGCTCTATTCTTATACCACTGATCCTGTGTAAAGATTATACATCACATATCCAGAGAGGAAAGCACAGGCAGATGTGGCTATGTATGCAGTGGAAACTGTTTCCACTGTGCAATGCCTTCTAGGTTTAACTCTGAGCTTTTCAAAACATTTTAAAAATGTATTCATTGATAACGTCATAGGTGTATATAATGTGTATTCTTGTAGACATTCTAACTTCCCTTATCTCCTTTCTCCTCCTACTAACTTCTTACTCCCCAACAAGTCTCTCTCTTAAGTGTGAGTGTGAGTGTGTGTGTGTGTGTGTGTGTGTGTGTGTGTGTGTGAAAGAGAGACAGAGACATTGCATGAGTATGAATTTGAGAGTTATACACTGGTGTGCAAGCAACTTGCCAGTGGCTACCCTACTGAAGAAGAGGGCTCCCACACTCCTTCCTTTTATCATGCAGAGTAAAAACAAAAAGACTTATCTCTATCTTATGTGTATGTTTTTCACTTTAACTTTTCATTTTTTCTCATCAGAAGTTTACTTATAAATCAGTACATTTTCCTTTTGCTTTGTTTAAAGAGACACTGAGACCTTACACAAGTGGAACCTTGAAGTTATTAACTCATCCTTGTAACAATAATAATGGCTTCATTTTTTGTGAAGCAGTGTTCTCCCTGTGCTATTTCAGAGTTCCATCCACAGTATTAGCTAAGAGCATCAGACTGAACTCTGCTGGTCAGCAGAGGTCTTAATCAAAGCTTATACACATAAGGGATAATCAAAGGACAGGCTCTTCTTTGAGGTAGATTCATCACAATATTATCTGTGGCCCAAGGATTTTCAAGCAGTGAGTCAGAGGTGACTTTCCGAGGTAGATCACTTTGAACTCTGCCTCCACTGGCTGTGGTTAATTCTATCATCAAGAGCTGTGCTATTGCTAAAGTGAAGCGGAGAATAGTTTTGACTCAATTCTTTCTCAACAGTTTCCCACAGCCTGAAGATCCTTACCATCACTTGTGACTTCCATGGCAGATTTGCGAGGCTGAATAGTTTTAAAAGGAAAATGCCAGCCTTCACTCGAGACAAGCCCAAAATCGTCAGTTAGATCATTGGAAGATTGCCAGAAGGAAGAAAGTGCCTCACCTCTATGAAGCATCTTCTCTCTAAATAATGTAATTTCACCTCTAGGATAATTTATGTGCACCACTAAACTGGCTATAAACTATCATGAATATGATAGAATATTAGTTCTCTGCTTTTACACATATAAATCTTCACTTGGGTGGAGCCACTGGTGCTTACATTGAAACACCCCCCCCCCACCTGTCTTCACCATCACCATTTAGAACCAGAGGACAGTGCTCACCTTGAAAAAGATATATCATGTCTGGAAAAATTATGAAAAATTACTCATTTCTGGCACTTAATTGTCTTTTTAAAAGAAATTTCACTGTTTTCCATGTTATTTTTCTTGATTAGTTGGGAATTTTACATAATTTACCTCAATCATACTCACTTCCCTGTCTTCCCAGGTCCAGCTTTTCAAAACTAGCTATATGTTAATACAAACATGCACATACATTGATCATTTTCTCTCAAGGTGTTGGTTGCTAACATTTGCAAACAACCTATGTCTGGATTACATAATTCATGTTCTGCAGTGAATATTTTAAAGTAGCAATAACTATGGTATGACAATCTCATTAAATGATGGACAGAATCTACGGTCACCTGGGCAGCTTAGCAGAAATAGGAGTTTTCTAACAGCAGGAAGATGAAAGAGAAGTTATAACCTTCCTCCATTTCTATTTTGGATATAGAGGGGAAGGAAGAGGTCTTTGACTCATATATGCACCTAAATCAAAATAAAAGGAATATCTCTGTAAGAGGATCTGGCTATAATGTCGAATTCTGCAGCTGCTAGCCACACAGCTTAGGTGGCTATTGTGTGCACATATGTGTGCATGTGCAGAGACTAGAAGGGAATTTTGTGTGTCCTACATTATTGCACCCCACCTTGCTTTTATTTTTGTTTGAGACCACTGATTCTGTTGCTAAGCCTCCAACTTGACATTTCAGCAATGCTGGCTGGCCAGCAAGCCTTTGTAATCCTTCTGTCTCCATTCCTTTCTATCCTGGGCTCAGACATACATGGCTGTTTCTGCCCATTATGGGAGTTCTGGGAATCTAAATTTGTGTCCTTATGCCTTTGCAGCAAACACTTTATCCACTAAGCAATGTCCTCCCCTCCTCTGAGACCTCAGCCCATGGATGGTGCCATCCACATTGGCAATGGGTCTTCCCTTTATAGTTAAACCTGTTTGGAAACGTGTTACATTCTCACCTAGAGGTTTGTCTCCATGGTGACTCTAAATGGAGTGAAGTGACAATGAGCATTAACCATCAAAGTGTTGGATACTTGTACTTTCCTCTTACCATTTTCACCGAAGGGTTTTACCCTAAAACTTTAAAAACAGAAAAATGTTAATACATCGCCTATCCATGCTTTATTAACAAGATTAAACAGTTGTTATTATATTTCATCCTCACTTTCGTCAAAGAGAAACCTTCAGATAGATGAAAGACCATATTTGGTGACTTTCCTCATTTTTTTTTTCCTGAAGAAGTTGATACAAATAAATCTCTATACAGGGAATTATTTCATTTGCATAATTGCTAAAAAGTTTTCTGCATTACCTTTTATACTTTAAATTCAGAACAATGATATTACATATTTTCAAAATGTTCTTCTCTCAATGTTGTATGTCACTATATGAAGTGGTATTTTTACTTATCCTATTATATAATATTCCATTACATGAATAAGTTATTTCCTTTTGTAGTTCTACAGAGAGATAAGTAGGTTATTCCTCTCTTTCACTACAGAACCTGATGCTTCCATGAACACTGTAGCATACACCTCAGCGAGCACTGTAAAATGATCTCCGGGACAAACACCTACAAGCAGGCTGTTGATAATAGATTAGGATTTTTCAGATTCAGTGAATGTTGCCAATTCTCCTTCCAAGGTGACTGTTTCCAATTGTCACTCCTAAGGGTAGCTGTCAGGTCCCCATCTTACCACACTCAGAATGAAATCTCAGTGTTGCCTGCCTCCTCCCACAATGCTTTAATTGTAAATTTGCACTTCTTATTTCATGTGTAGCATGTTTGCCTGCAGGTATGTCTATGCATCACATGTACACTGAGGTCAGGAAAGGGCGCCAGATGCACATGGACTAGAGTTACAGATTATTGTAAGCAACCACATGTGGCTGAGAATTGAATCCAGGTCCTTTGCAAAAGCATCAAGTGCTCTTAACCACTAAGCCATCTCTTCAGCCCTGCCATCACACTTCTTTTAACTACCTTTCCTTGGATGGCCAATGAAGGTTCTGTGCATCATATTTTCATGAGTTAGTAGATGGTACTTCTTTTTATTTGTATTTTTGTCTTATTAGTTGTTATTCTTTATATTTATAGTCAGTGATTTCTATTCTTTAATATCAGCTTGCAGGGAAAGGCAGTCCTGTGGTATGAATGTTTTCTGAAGTGTGTAGCCTCAGACACATGTTGAATCAATTCAAATCTTTACTTTTTCACTGTTGTAGGGCAGTTCCTGTCACTAGTTTCTATTACTAATGCTTCTGTCCACCTTAGCACTGCACTCTAAAATGGTGTTCTGATTCCATGCTTCTATGAAGTTGTGAATAAATGAAGGGGGATAAGATTTCCTCATACTGTCTAGGGTAATATTTGGAAAAGGAAGCAATACTTTTTATTTTATTTAGTTCTTAACTGATGTGGATTTTTTGGATGCTTAATATTAAAGACTTCAAAGAGTTTAGTTTTTATTAAAAAACTGTGAAGTTAGCATTATGATTCCAACTTTACTGTCAAGAGACATGAGATTCCCAGGTGACAGACCAAGAAACAAACTTTGTAAAGCCTGTGCACAAGACAAGGTTCACTAAGGTATTGATGCTTGTTCTCTCTCCTTGGATAGTCCCATAGCAATAACACACCGAGGGCAAGGTGAAGCTCTTCAGATGTAACTGAAAAATCTTAGACTTGGTCAACCCATAGCTTTACTGAGAAGCAATCTGAATTACTACTTGCCCTGAAGGATCTAAGTGATGTTGAGAAACAGGCAAACTTTCCTGTCATCTGCGAAGGGAAATTTTTCTGTCTTCTCACATTGTCTTTGTGTGTGTGTGTGTGTGTGTGTGTGTGTGTGTGTGTGTGTGTGTAACTTGCTATATAAAGCTACCTCAGAAAGCAAAAGGTAGTCATTGCCCCTACTAATACAGTTACAGATAAAAGGATAAAAAGGAATGATTATTCTCTCTGTAGAATAATCTCCCAAAATTTATGGTAGAACAACAACAAAAGATCTCAATTTTCTGATGAATAGACTGAAGATCTGTTTCAAGTTTTATTTTGGAAACTATTCAGAAAGGTTTTATGCTCAGTTCAAAATTGTGTTTGTCTATGATTAAAGCTTCTTAAATTAATGATTAGCTCTCCAAGTTTGTCCAATTGGTATGAATACTAGTTGATATCTAAAACACTAGAATTTCAATAAATAAAATAAAAATTAAATATAGAAACACTCACATTTCATAGTTCATAAATGAAATTGCTCTCCAATGCTTTGCTTTTATTGCTAGAATAAAGACTCGTTCTCAAACATCAAACATCTCTCCATTGGACATGCTATCTGTAATAATGGTGACCTCAGTAATGACATTCTTTAAAACTTAATCAGCATTATCAGCATGTCTTCTATTACTTGCTTAAGTCTAGACAATATGCAAAATAATAAATCAAGCTGTGGTATCTAGTGCTTGATGATTTTTTTTTTTTTTTGGTGTGGAATAAATATTCTCCTCCTTTTTCCAAGCTGCCAAGCTGCCATTACTGTGCCACAGTTAGGAGATGTGTGGCAGCACAATATTGCACAGCGTCTCATCTATAAAATTAACAATTGACTGATGATGTTTTATGAGTGGACTCTGTCATATCGCATCTTACCTGTATTGCTTGAAACATGATGGAATCTACAATTCTTTTGAATGTATTAATTCTACCTGTTCTAATTTTTCTACTTTGAGAGATAAAAATATAGCTCAGTATCATTTGTTCTCTCCCTATCTTATCCACCTTTCAATACTCTTCCTCCAAAACTTCTCCTTGGTCTTCAGTTCTTCATAAGCTTCCCTCAACCAGATTGGGACAGATGAGGATGTATGGTAGGGAACTACATCAAAGACATTTCTAAACAGAGAGACCAGTGAGTGTGGGCATGTGAGAGAGGTTGGAGCTTGTCATGATTCAGTGGTCCTCAGTGCTGCTTGGTCACCTTTGCACATACAAGCAGACTGTTTATAAGAACAATTGTTCTTTGTTTTGATAGAGACTTTGGTTCAACATTATATAAAATGAAGATGCTCAAGTTAAATATTTCCCTGGCTCTGCCCTTTAAAACTTTAATCAACATTATCCACATGTCTTTACTGACCTAATATTGAATTCATATGTTACTGCTTTTCTGTTTTTGCAGTTTATAATTTTGTTCATCTGTAGTCATAGTTAATTTATATGTATTACAATTCTTAACTAGAAATGAATAGTAATTTCATTATCACACAGGCATGATTTGTTATGTCTTGTGATCACTAGTTCTTGCTAAATTCAATGTCATCACGTATGTGTGTAACCTGTGGCATTGTGTCTGTGGCCATAGTGACTAGACGCCACTCTTTTTATCCAGCTTCAACAGACTTCTCTAGGTTACTGTGAAACCTTTGCTTATTCTGTTAATGTTTTGTTTTTCTGTCAGTGACTATTATATATTGAAATATATCTCTCAAAATATGTTTTGAACTTTTAGCCTCCAGAACTTCAGAATGTGATTTTATATGAAAATAGGCTTTGCTCATATCTTGACTAATTTTTTTTTAAGATGAAATATAACTTGAATGGAGAGGGTACCAATTCAATATGACTAGTGCCCTTTAAGTAAACGGTAATGCTGTTGAGAGGACCAGAATTCAGCTTCTAATGCCATGCAGGGTCACTTACAAACCACCTGACACGACAGCTCTAGGAGAGCTAATTGTTTCCCTTTGATAATTTTACTCTCTTATACACAGTTAGTTCCACGCAGACACACATATTTGCACAATTATAGACATTTGGCAATAGGGAAATAAGCTAGAGTAGGCATAACTGTGCATGAAAGTCTTAGCATTTAGGACGGTGAGGGAAATAGGATTAATGAACTGAAGCCAACCTGGAACATCAACCCAAAGCCAGCCTAGGTATGGTCAAAGAAGGCAGAGAAAAAGAGAGGGAGGAGGAGGATATGTTATAACAAAATGCATTAATGTATGTATACTCATAAGAAAGAAAACCACCAGTAAGGACAAACAGATGAGAATGCTGTTTGATGATGAAGACAGAGATGCAAGACAAAACTTTTCTAACATTTCTTGCCAACCAATTAATCCTGGGAAGATTTAAGAAGTATTTCCCTAAAGTTTCAAAAGAGGCTGACCCTGTCCTCACCACTATTTCTGTCCTGTGACTCCAAAATTGGAAGAAAACAAATTTTTGAAATTTTAAACCACCGAGTTTAAGAAGCTAGGTAGTAACTATGTCTCCCTCTAAAGAAAAGAAAGTGGCAGGGGCAAAACATGTATTAATTTTTGGATGTAAACTCTTGCCAAAAAATGTTTTGTCTAAAAGAAAGTTTCCTTGGTAATGATCCTTTCAGTATTCTTGTCCTTTTATCCTGTAACCAGAAGTTTTTAAGACTCAACTCTGGGAAATTCTCTGACACAATTCTATAAATTCATTTCTTTTCTTCCCTGTTTTTTCTCTTTTTCTTTTCCTTTCAGTTTTTAAAAAATCCTATTAGAAAATGTTTGATGTTTCTATATGTACCTTCAATGTGTCTTTGTTTTTGTCTCTGGAATTTTATTTTAATGATATATTTCAAATCTTTCTACCACTGATATTAACTGTTACAATTTTCTCTGTTGTTTGAGATTCCTAATGGTTGTTGAAGTTTACTTTCTTTCAATTTTCAGATTTAAGAAGAATGCTAGCGTCTAAGCACCGGTTAGAGGGATCCTGGTGTGTGTTTTTCGAGTACTCTTGATGTTTCGCTGATCATCACCTTGACTGTGTCTCCTTTTCTCTTTTATGTAATGCTTTCCTCAGATGTTTGGTGGCTCTAGTACCAGTTAGGTGATAAAGCACTGTGTATTCAGCTAAACAGGTGGCAGAAATTCCAGAGGTTACCTATTACCCTGGGTAATGAATGAAAGGAGGTTAAAGAGTTTTGGAAGCTTTGTTTTTCTCTGTTTACTTGATTTGTTTGGTTTTTATTTGTGTTTTGCTTTTTGAGACAGTTCCATGAAGTCTTGGATAAACTAACATTTTCTGTTTAACTGAAGATGACCTTGAAATCCTGATCCTCTGAGTTCCATTTCCCTAGTGCTAGAATGCACCTAGCTCTGTTGGAAAGTAAAAGGGTTTTATTAGGAAGGATCATTTGTATCTAGGGACCATGGAGAGACTTCTCTTTGAGAGAAAACCTAAATGGAAATCCTAGCAGCAACAGAGGCTGGAAGTAAAGTAATAACTGTGACTACTGGTGATTTCCATTCAAGACTTTTCTGTTCCATTTTTAGTTTGTACATTTTTTTATGCCAGGGTTTTCAAGGCCTGAGTCTCTTTTTGAGTGTCATAGAGTATGCATCATAGAATTCATCTGGCTTTAGACTAATAACTTTAAAAGTCTCGGTAAATATAACTTTTATTCACTTAATGTAATTGTCATCTCAGAAGCATACTGCTAAATGAGCCTATTCTTTCTAGCTCTTTCTGAACTCTGGCTGGCTGGTTCAACTCAGCTGTTCTGGCTTAAACTTCTCTCCAACCTGACTGATTCAGTCTGCCTTCTCTCAGCTTCCCACTGAATTGCTCTACTTAACCTCAAACTAATTTGGGTAATGTGTTCTAATCTTCTAGCTTCATCTGCATGTGCTGACCTACACTGACCTGCATGAATCAATTCTTTAAGGACAAACATTCATGTAATTTATTTTTTTAAGTGAAAAGAATTAACAATGTCTAAATTTTAGTAGATACAGCTTTACATCAAATATGAAAGTTTGTTTGCTTAATTTTAAAATTGTTTTCTATTTAAAGGGTTTGCATACACATTCTTTTTTGGTCTGCTTGAAATGGATTTCCAATGTATGGAAACCTGTTTCTCATACAAACATGACAGGAGACTGTTATCTTTATGTCAAATGACAGCAGTATGGTCTCCGTGCTTTGTGGAAATGCAAAAATTTTATGTAAGGATAAGAGCAGAATGGAAGTTTCCAAAGAATGAGACGTGTTGTAGCTGGTGATGAGATAATGGAAGCGTCAGTACTTAGAGTCTGGACATTTTCCATAAACATTGGCTTCTCTATGATAAGGTAAAATATTTGGGCTTTAAAGATTAATATTAAGAGAAAAAATACCAGGTCCCTTCATCATGTGAAATGCTGGTCAGGGAAAAATCTGTTGCCTTCAAATTTTATGATTCTGTGATTTAAGTAACAAATATTATAGGTTAAAAATATATTATTGTGAAAATCTAAGTAGATTTTTTTATTGTCATTGAGTAAAAAGGAAAGTTTTATCTGGCTGTAGTTTTATATTATCATCATTATTATCTGACTCTTGTCTTGTATCCTGGCATGTTCTTAGTCACAAAGTGTGACATGCTATCTCCTTACAGACACAGAAACAGCTTCTGGTGCTAAAAATCATACTATATATCTCTGTAAAACTCCTCAGGATGCTCAGGATCCCTAAATTTTGTTTCTGTAACAAAGCTTCCACATACTCCCAGGACTTTTACCCTGCTTGAGTTCTGTCCTCATCATGGATGTTTCTACTACATTGAGTTTGCTGAAATTAGGCTGGTCACTCCCGTGCTTCAAATACACATGGCTCTTCCTGTCACTTTCCCTCTTCTACATATCTCAGAACTTAGCTTCCAAGCCATTTTCTTATCAAAGACTTCTAATCACCCTCTTCCCCATTCTATGCTTTCCTCAGCAATAGTAGAGGTTCAGTGATGTGTGTTTGGTGAAGGCAGAAAGCAAGCTTCTGCCTGCCAATCACAGTAACTTGTGCTGACCTCATGTCAGGGACATGATAAAGTATACAAATAATTTATGTAAGGGAGAAGGACAAAAATGAGTTATTTTTCTACATAAAATATGTTATCAAACTGAATTTTATTTTAAGCACTAGTAACTGGTGATACAAAGCAACATAATACACATAGTGTCACTTTTCCATCTTTTGTATTTCTATAGTCAAACTGCATTAAATCAGCCCTGTTGATTTTCCGACTCTTTTCAAGCTGACCTTGCTTGAAAGTGGAAGCATTTTTTAGGATAATTTATGCATCAAGAAAAGAATATAATGCTCTGGTGATGCAAGGCCCTGAGGATAGAGTTTTAAAAGTAAAATATTCATGAAGCTTAAGTATGAAAAACATGAACGTTTCTGTGGTGTTTCAACAGTGTGTTCCAGTACAAGGGAATTGTAAAAAGCCAGGATATGAGAAAATACAAACAGGACAATAAATGAGGCAGAGCCCTTAAGATGAATTATTTTCCACTCTATTTTTGAAGTACTGTGCTCCTGAGTGTATAAATGGTTTTATATTGGGTTATAGAAGTTCCTCCATAATCACTGTAAAATTGATATTAAGAACCCATACAGGTTTGGATAACCATATGTGTGTTAGCCTAACTTTTATTTATGTCTGGACAACTGAGCTGAATGGAATTTCTTCAATTATTTGTATAACAAAGAAAAGGTAGGACAGTAAGTCTTAATTTCATCATGGATTTTTGTGAGACTTCAGTTCCTCCAGCTTCAAGTTTCACGTCTCTTTCTCATTCAAAGCTACATATTCTCAGACACTTTGAAGTGTGCAAGAAGACACATAATGAAAAGGGCATTAGGGAATAGTTGATAAGTGTAGTAGTACCCAATTAAATACTTAAATTGATCCCAGTGGCATCTGTGTTCCTTGCTGCCTGTCCCAATGTTTAGGGTTCTTGAATGAAACACACACACACACACACACACACACACACACACACACACTGCTCCTACATGGTGGCTGTGCTCTCTGACCCACACCTTCTCAGGCGTGGCATCTTTCCTCCTTCTCTCCCCCCAACCCCCCCTCCCCACCGAATGGCAGATCTCCTTCTCCCTCCATCCCTATCCCAAGAACCTTATAAGTCCTGCCTCTGTCTGCCCTGCCCAGCCACTGGCTGCTAGGGGGTAGGGTCCCTCATTCTCTTACTTGTGGACATGCAGATTCCCATGCAAACAATTTTGGGAACTCAAATGAACATAATACAAACAGCAATCATCTTGTGGAATCATAAATCTAAAAACAAGGTAAGCATTAAGAGGACCTTAACATAATAAGAGACATTTTCATATGATCTATAGGCTTTATCTTTTCTGTATCATAATTTTTGCTCTAATTTTTATTAAAAAGATTTTAAAAATGTTTGGCAGGACTCTGACATAGCATATCATGTTAAACCCAGTTCATTTTCTACCTGTAGTCAATGCTCAGAGTGTAAAGCCTCTGAACCACAGAATGTTTGACTCTAGAAGCTAAACCATACAGTAGTTTAATTGTGTGTTATTCTTGAACATTTACTGTCACGTTTGTATCTGTGTGTTGTATGTATACATATATGTGTAGGTATATATAGTTATGCCTCTGTGTGTTGAGGTCAGAAGTCAGTGTTGTGTGTCTTCCTTTCTCACTCTCCATTTTATATTTCTTTCTCTTGAGACCCAGTCTCTCACAATGAAGATCAGCACTAGGGTAGAGTGGCTACCACAACTCTTGACTTTTCATGTAGTTATTGGGGGGTCTGAACTTCAGACTGAGGAATATTACCCACTGAGAAATCAGCCTCTTCATTGTTCATTTTGAAAGAGGTGGACTGCTGTTTTTAATATTGTTTGAAGTTTCAGGTAGATTCTCATCTAAACCAGTAATGGCAGGTGAAGATTAGGGTTCTGTCTTGCATTAAAAAAGCCTTGTTCTTCTTTTAAGTATAAATCATATGTGATTGACATAGAAAATTCATGTTTACCTCACATCCTACACTCAGCCAACTCAGCATGTGGTAGAGCTGTGTGAATAGCCAGATTATGTATAAACATAATTTTGTTATATAACCAAAGATTGTCACAAAGGGAGCACTTAGGAATTTAAAGCAGGTCATTCTAAAGTTCAAGATTAGCCTGAGCTACATTGTCAGGTCATATTTCAAACATTAAATAAATGAAAACACAATTGTATCAAGGTAAAACTGAATAGAATATATAAATGATGGTGTTTTTAAAGAAGTGGGAAAGATTACAGAATCTTAAACTAATTCTAAGATTCTTAATTAAATTTTAATCCTCAACTATATTGATGGGTGGCTTCTTCCTACACTAAATCTTTATTAAAGTATAATATAAAACTAGTATATTACTACTATATACAATATGGTATTTTAAAACATGTACATATTTTACATAGCTTAAAGTATGTATAAAGTAAATATGTACATATTTGCAAACATTAATAATTAAGGTATTTGTTATTATTAATTATTTTAGGATTTAATTTCATTTTATTAAATTATCAATACAGTAATATAATATGATAATTAATATAACACTGTCATATTACTTATTATTTAATATTAATTAAAATATTTGTTATTAATAATACTTTAAGCTATTAATAATTCATACAGGCAATATGCCCTGCCTAGCATAATATAATTAGCAATGACATTTAAGGTATTTTATCAGTTTTTAAACTGTGCTGTGGATTTTATTGCACAATCCATGTTGCAGAATAGAGCTCTCAGCATAGTCATCAAGCCCTCTCTGCTGCAGACCAACTTCCCATTTTCACCTTTCCAGGCCACCGCCCTGCTTCTGGTGAATATTCTAAATCTCACATACACACTTTATTCTTCTGTTACCTATTAGTGGATACTGAGATTCAAATCACATGAAGGCTTCACTGACCAGGATGGGTAGTCTATAGCACATTGTGCTTCCTTTGGGAAATGTAGGAGTCATATGTGATTTGAGAAGCCTCCATATAGTTTTTCCACAATGAATGTACTAATTGAACATTGTCTCCAACAGAGCTTCAGTGTAGTATAGTATTCCCTCAAAGGTACCTCTCTGAATATCCCTGCAGTCAAATATCTGTTTCCACCATCTTCCATCTAGTTTTATTGTTTTACTCTAAGTACAGCCCATAGGTGATCAATGTGTGTGTGTAATATCAACATTGGAGACTTTCAAAGACTAGGATACATTCTGGATGAAAATCAGAATGCTCCATACCTGCTTACACACCATTTACTGCTCTACTTAATAATTCGAAAAGAAGAGTACTACTAAGTTTTGGTAAATTAACTCCCAGAAGTGCACTTGCTAAGATGCTGTCATGGGTCCTTCTAATACCCTGTCCTCAGCTCAGTAGCATCTCAGGAGTGTGGTCCCAGCCAGAGTCTTCAGTCTATCATCACATTCACTGTGGACACCATCTTTTCAGGTGCTGTTTAGCCCCACAGCTCTCACAGAGGCCATCCATGTGCTCTCACATCAGAAATATAGTCTTGTTTTGATATTATATGTAAAATTAGAATTTATTTCATATTATCTCAAGAAATACCTCAAATACCTTTGAAAACCAATTTTTATGTATTGGACTATTTGCAGCATTAAGCATTCTTACTAACACTGATACTCAGTATTCAGCCAAAATATTAATGCTCTGTTACTCCTTTTCTATCAGAATATACTTACTTTGTAAATTTCTTTAATAAAATTTGGCACATGGTTTTCCTATGTAGCTAGGGCTACTGTAGAACTAGTTGTCTAGACTAGACTGGCTCTGATATCACAGAGATAATCCTGCATCTGCTATAATAGTATTGGGATTACAGGTATAAACCACCATGCACACTGTGAAATATTATTTTATTACATATTAATATTTTTGTGTCATTATTTTTGTGAAAGGAATAGCTTTTTGCAAAAGAATACTATCTACAGTAGTGTATGGTTTGTAATATATTTTGCTTCACATATTCACCATAAAAATCCAGGTTATTCTCACCCCACCGAGTATTGTTTAACAAAACAAGAATATTCATTTAAGTGTAAATTTCATCATACTGTTTGGAAGTTAAATCAAACATTTTCCTAAAATAGTAATGGTAGCAATTCTAGAAAACATGACATTGAGCTTAGTTGATATATGGTAGATATTGATACAGGCACTTTTGGCATATTCACTATGTTATTACTAATTACCATAGGTGGGAAGAAGTTGGTGTTTATTATTCTCACTTTTCAGGTGATGAAAATGACACCACTACTCTGTGTGATGAAGATAATCCTGTGAGGAAAAGGAGCTGGCTTGCACAGAGGCAACCACTGTCATGCCTGCCATAGACACACAGCTATCCACTTATTTCTCTAAAGAATAACAGCTGATCTCTTCTTTGACAGTGTTTCAAATTTATAATGTAAAGGAATTTCTAATTTCTATGTAAATTTTATAATTTGTTTCTAAAACATAACTCATCCCCCTTCTTGGGGAGCAGAATTGTTTATTTAACATGCCATGATAAATCAGAGTCACTGCCTAGTAGAAGCATGTTTCCTTATATACATAAAGCTGAGAAATGAATACTTAGTTGATTATTTCTTTTAAGGCAGCAATATTTGCTAAGAAGCATTTTTGAGGGTCAGCATACTGATATGTAGTTACACATGAATAATTCTTACCATATAGACACAATAATGAGTTTCTTTAATGGCAAGGATATGTTCTTAGAAATACACTAGGCAAGTGAATCGCTGTGAAAATATTTTCAAGTGTATTTATACAAACAAAGGAAGTGACAATATTCCTAAGAAATATGTAACTTTTTTGGTGATCAATGATCAAAATGTTAGAATACAGGGCATCCTAGACTGTATTGCTTATCTTGTGCAAGTTAAACTCTGAAACATTGTTTCATAGAACACAAAATCAATGCAAACTACAAAATATCATAATGCCTTCCATACCATGCTGTTGAGAATTAAATCTAGCTGAATCTATTTGATACACTCAATGTTAAAATGAAAAGCAACAGAAATGGAGATCTGAGCCAAGGACTGTGTATCTACTCTTAAGGCTAATTCTGCACATTGTACAGAAGTTTCTAAGTTGCAGTAGTTATTAAAAGTGTGATTAAGTCCAAGTAAACTGAATGATTTACAGTCTGTGTCAACACAGTTAATGGAAATGTCTGGAGTTGTGTCTGAAAAACTAACAATACTCCAGTCATGGACAACACCCAGGGCTTTGAAAACAAAAATCTCTATCTCTGAAATGTCCTTACTAGATATTGTCTGGCCTGGACTGTTATTGACAAGATCCTTAGAATGGTAAGATAGTGGCTCTCACAGACCTCCCTGATACAGTGTTAGTGTCCTCATTCTGCTGCAGTTTGGGTCAAGGAGATCTGGATAAGTAATTACAAGAGTCATTTTTTTTTTCTGTTTTGTGTTTTAATTCATTGTAGTAGGTACTAAAACAAAACACAACAAGAACAAAAAGAATTAAACCCACTGTATAAAGAATTTTAGAAGACATAATAGTGGCCAGTCGGCAGATGTGGTGACTTTTTTTCTTTTAGCTTTAATATGTAGCTTTCTTGCCAGTGAAACTTTCTCTAAGAGAAGACTCCCTTCACACCTTCATGTAATCAATGCAGCCAGAGGAACAAGAGAGAAAAAAAAATTGTCAGTGCCCCAGCAGAATTTGAAAGCATCTCTAAGTATACAAAAAAAAAAAATTTCCACACTGTACTTGTTACATGAAAATTGACATGACAGTGTTACATGTTGTGTGTACGTATGGACACTTTCCCATGTAAGTACAATGTTTTATAGGCCAAAGAACAGAAACAAAATTTAAATGTACAGCCACCCTCTACCCGATCTGAGGCTCTAAGCCTTAACACATTTAATAAGTAAGACCAGCTAACACATTTTCTTCTGTTTTACTGTCTACACTTATGATTGGGCAAGACTATCCTTAACTTCTCTGTATTTATGGAAGTTTTCTGTACTTCTCTTTTAGTCCCTTTTCTATTTTTGAAAATGATAAAGATACTCTGAAATAAGGATCACATTGAATAAATTGTATGAAAATAGAGCTTCATTTAGCCCCACAGAATATATCAAAGTCTTATACATACTCGCAGGCAGCATTTAAGGATGGGATAGTCCAAAGTGATCCTTTGGTTTTAGTACTTCATTTTTAGCAGGGGATACATATTTATTTTACACATCTTTGTCAAATACTAGGTGACATGAACTTAGATCAGCATCTGGCCCTGTGACTTCTTCTACAGTGTTTTTTCAATGTTTTCCTCCCCAGTATTTGTATTCCAAAGAGAAAGTAATGAAATTAAAAGTCCAAATGTAGTAACAGCAAAAGACTTCCATGTTAACTTTATTTTTTTCAATGCCTATTTTTAGTGATAGTTCTTTAAGGCTTTAACCTGCCTTTTAGCCTACCACCCACCAGACGTAGTGGAAAAGAAAGGATACGGAGAAGTGGACCTGTTTACAAAGGATTCTTTGAGCAAATCCTCTCTGCACTGTCAGGAAATAAGCAGTTTAGTTCACAGGAGTCGGCGGCAGCAGCTCAATCCACTCACAAACACTTCATGGATATACCAGCAGTCCAGTTTGATAGAGTTGGGATATTAAACAGAAATTAGCAGTGGTGGCACTACTTAGTAGACTCAGACAGGCCTCAGCCTCAGCTGGAGTCAGCAGGAGAGACCAGGGTCAACAGAAATGCCAGGGCAAGTTCTTGGCTGTGCCTCTTTCAGGGAAGCAAAAATTAAGGAAGACCCGAGACCAAGAAGCTTTGTACAGCTACCTCCATAAGCAAGCCTCAAGCTCTACCTCTACCACTGTCCATTAAGTTCTATTTATAGTCCCTCCAAACATCGCATGTCCTCCATGGGTCTTGCCTCACCACTGTGCACTGCCTCAGTGTATGCATCTGTCTCAGCTGAAATCACTCTGCCAATCAGCTCCAGTCTGTAGAAGCAGCAGGAAGTTGCACACCACCAGAAGTTTTTTGGTGCGTTTCTCTCTATGGACTCTCTACAAATGGAGCTTAACTAAGCAAAGGAAGGCAGACCAATACATATATGTCCTTAGTGAAGAATGCTCCATTCATCATGCATCCTTTCACGTGTTTGCTTTAGCAGAACATCCTTTTACCTGTGTCCGCTTCAGATAAACTTCCTTTCGTGAGTCTGCCTTAGCCTTTCACCTGTGTCCACTTCAGTGAAATGTTCCTTCCTGTGTTGGCTCCAGCAAAACACCATCCAATACAACTGACTTTCAAAAAAAAAACCTTAAGTTTCTGCTTCACTTCCATACGCCATCAACTAGGTAAGTGAGCTAATGTTACACACTAATTGTAATGGGATAAATACATTTGACCTAAGGTAATGGTCTGCCTCCAGGGCTCAGAACAGCTTATAGTCTAGACAGAAGAATGCAGAACATTTTCTTTAAAGAAAAACTCCAAGTAGATAATCCAAAAATTAGTAAATGTGCTCTCTGAGCCATTCTCAGAAATGTGTCATTTCCCAGTGGAAAACATACATCCCACTACCCTGCCGGAAGGACAAAGAGCAAACTCCTGAGCGTTGTCCACATGCCTTCCCTAAACCCCTCGCAGGGTGTCTCATAATTATGTGAACACTAACACATATCCATAGTCATATTCCTCATCATGTGACTTTGGTACCAGATGTATAAAATAAATATAAAGTTAGGCCTTATGGAAATAAAAATTATAATATTAAAAATGGGTAAACATTCATTACCCAAACATAAATTAGGGGATGAATTTATGTTTATACTTCCTTTTGCTGGCCATTTTTCTTTAGTGAGCAGAGATTCCTCAGAAATCATGCTTTTTGTGACAGTGTCACTTGCAGAGTAAAAACATGCCCAAGTTGTTGCCCAAGCTCAGTATCTGACCCACATATTTGCATGTCCTGCACTGGAAATGATACAGAAGGCCAGGCTTGTCAGCCTTCAGAGACCAATGGAGGCTACTGGGATTTACAACCAGGTGGTATATACAATGCAATTTTGAATCACTTAATTATAATTAGAAATAACTACTATAAAGCTGACTAGAAGTGGAATGCTTATTATTCTGTGCATCTCTGCCTCATAGGCAAATTTACAAACTACAATCAGAAATTTGTCTCAGAATAATTGGCTATAGTCAATGACAGTAGGAAAGAAACCTGTCTTCCATCACAGTGCTGAGCTGGACTTTGGTAATATCTTTATTTAGGTTACCTCATTTTGTCTTCACAATATTCCTTCAAGAATAGCTGTCATTGTGGAAAAACAGACTCAGAAAGTTTAAGAAACTTGTTCATTCTTTAAAAGTTTGCAAAAATCAGAACCAGAATTTAAAAGTATATTCACCAAGTACAAGCAAAAGATCCCAGTGATCCATGCTGCCTCCCAAACCTGACACACTATCACCGGAGTTGAGAAGAATCTTGAAAACACCAATGACTCACCACAGAATGTTACCAACTGGTATGCCATGGTTTAAATTCATTTCCAACATGCACTGTAACTATTGTGTCAGTCCTATGCTGTAGGTACTCTTATCATCATTTTGCAGAAAACTGAGGCTCAAAAATGAACTCTAAGACCATAAAGCTAACGAGCAGCATTATTCAGGAAGGGCTTAGTCCCTGTGTTTAACCCATGCAGCTGTTATCTTGCTGCTATCTTCTTTCCAAGCCAGGCACATACATCAGAGGGTAAGGCCAGCTCTTATATGTAATGCCTGGTCATGCGTGTGTATGTGCTACTGATTGAATCTTCCCAGAACTATGAGGCAATATTTGTCCTTTTTATGGATAAGCAAGGTAGTAACAAAGAAGTTAGTTGGAATATTCATAAGAACATTCTGTGGAAACTATTTTGACAGGAAGACAAGTCCCTAGATTTTACAGATTCTTGAAATGAGCCTGTGGTGCAGCAGGAATATCAGCCAGCCAGACAGAGAGGACCAGAGCTCCTCACTCCCCTGCCTGCTACATGATCATAATAGCACATGACAACTAGCTTTATAGCCTGATGCATTCAATTTCACTTTTGCAATAATATTTGAGCTACAGGCAGCTGAATATCTGCCCCCATAGAAGACTTAGAAAAATGAAGCAAGGGAGATATATTCCTCAAAGAACAATATCATGTGTGTTGTCACCTCTGTTGCTATTATTTAAATACGAGTAGTATTTATGGAAGGTGACAGGTGTTTCCAATAAAGCTTCACAAGCTCATCCAATTTTAGTCTTATCTCCTGAGACACAATCACCTGCTTTGATAGAACTTCTATGTTCATAGTAATGGTGCCTGTCATCAATGAAGCAGACAAGAAGGCAGAGACCAACCCACCTTCTGAAAGCTGTTTTGAAAAATCATAGAAATGTGAATGTCCCAGTGACATTTAGGAGGAGATGGTACACAATAGAATGTGCTTCAGGTGAAGGTGACCTGAAGCCAATCAAATTCACTTGTAAAACTGGTTTATAGTCATCTTCCACTATTCATTCAGAAGAACAGTCTGTGGAAACAATTTTGATCAGTGCTCAACTTAACAAGGAGAACTGTCCCTAGAGTTAATACTGCTGCCACAGAGGAACTTGTTAAAGAAGGAAAAAAATACGAAGAACTCTGGAAAAATAATTTTGCATGTCATCCTGAAGTAAGAACAAGCCAGGAAAAGAAGCAGAATTGGAAACTCTTCAATGTTACGTTATGTCAGGTGTCCATGTCAGAACCCTTACAGAAACATCGTTAGGAGTTCTGACATTAAAAGGGTGAGGATGAAATTAAAGGAAAGGAAGCTGTCAAAATTGGCCTGGGACCACACAGTCACAGACTGTGCTGCTGAAGAAGAAAGTGGCTGAGAGTCTGGACAGATTGATACATATCTCCAAAAAGCTTTCTGGTAACAGTGAAAACACCCAACATGATGGAAGTCACAATGTGTACATAAGAATGAAGGTCAAGTATAATTTAGATGCCTAAGAACAGTGCCAGAGACCGTGAAGCAACATGGAATTGAGAAAAAAAAATCTAAAGACATTTTTCACAGTGTCACAAAGGATAATAAAAGGAAGCCCTGCTCTTTGGAGCTGAGAATGAAAGATGACCAAAAGACAGCAAGTAACATTGTTTTATTCCTTCTGCTTCTTCTTTAGAAAGGAAAAGAAGGTATATTTTCTTCTATGTTGGAAATGAGCCCCAAGTGTGAGTATATGCTGTATGTTTGATTATAGACTACACTGTGATGGGAATTTGAAACTGACATTGAACAAATGCTGATCTTTTCCCATTATTTAAAAATAGGAATAAATACTAGTCTCTATTATGTAGTCTATGAATTTATGTAGTCTATGAACATCAACATACTTCCTCATTGCATTAATTCTACCATACTTATAATCATCTCACACTTGTAAAAAATAGAAGACATATGTTACATATATGAGAGGACCTTCTACTTCAACATCTACCTGACCAGTGCTACTGTCCTTTTAAATGAGGCTATTTGACATATCTTGTTCTTGTTGATCTTGGAGTTGTAGTTCTAGCTTATTGTTCATAATTTTAATATTATTATGCATGCTACTTAGTCAAAGAATCTTATGCTGTTTAGACATTAAACTGACCACAGAGACTATATTGTGTTGATAGACTCTATGTGATTTGGGGAATGATATAAAGAAGAAAGAGAAACAAAAATTAAGGAGAAATGTTACATAAGAAAAATCTGTAAATTAGAAGGTGAATACCCCCCTTGGGAATAAAGATTATACATTACCAATTTCTGTCAAATTGTCTTTCATAATTCTGCTAATGATTTATATATCAAACATCAAAGACTTCTAAAGACTTTATATATAATTTATATGTATAATGTTCAGATTACATCCTCTTCTCGGATGGATTCTATGGATGGATGGATGGATAAATGCATGACTGGAAAGAAAAATAAATGGGCAGATCTATGGATAACAGATTAATCTAACTCTAGATATATAGATTTTTCAATGCACACACCCATTATCTGCTGGCTATCTTTGTCTGTTAATTGGAGAGTGATCTTTTAATCATAAAAGACCTGGGTTTTTCCTTCTATAATCTTCATTTCTCAGTTATAGTAAATGAAGTTATTCTATTGTTAACAACACCTAAAAAAATCTCAGTGGTGTATCATAAAACAGTCATTTCTTTATCAGATACTGTAGGGTGAGCATTCTGCTCCTTTTCATCAATCTCCCCACCATGGCTACAGGGTGATTCCATTACATATTGTTATGCAGCAAAACATCCCTGTACCTACTGTACAGAGGCTTCATGCCTCAACTTTGAGGTCCATTGGGTTGTGTGAGTTCACTCCATGAGATTCTCCATCCCAGATGATTGATGTCCATTAGAGCCATTTTCTTCTTGATCCTGTTGATTGTACAAGATGGCTCAGTCTTGTGACTTGTAGTTGATGCTGCACATTGGGTGAGGGCTCAGTGAGGCTGTGTCCCTAGGCAGCCTACAGGTTATTTGCTTAGGGTCTCAAGCCATAATGGTGTGATTCCTACAGGTCAGAGCCCAAGGAGTAGAAGTGCAAAGAAGAGTGGAAATACTGATTTCTGCTAAGACTGCACTAGAAAAGTTGCCTTAGCTTCCTTTTAGCTTTATTCTTTGTGTTAAGAGGACAATCTGTGGCTCATTGGAGGGAATACACTGTACTTCTAAACAGAGAAAAATAAAGGGACTTGTAGTCATTTTTAATCCATAGGCTGAAGAACCTCTTGCTTGCAATTTGACCATTTTATAAAGTACATATATACATATCTGTAAACCCTCATATCAGTATCATCAAAAAGATTGCCATCTGAAAGTGACATATCAGAATTGGAGAAATGACTCCGTGATTAAGAAAGCTTGCTGTTCTGCCAGAAGTTTCAAGTTTCATTCCAAGCTCCCACATTAGAGAGCTCATAGCTGCTTGTATATAACTCTAGGCCCAGGGGAATCCTGCATCTGGCCTCTATGGGGATCTGAACTTATATGCACATACCCACACAGAGACATAATTTAAAATAAATGTTACCAGAAAAGGTGGCATATTCTCTGCAACTCTGAATGTGTTATGTTCTAGTGGATTAAATGGAAGTACGCAGCAACAGACTTCCAGTCTTGAGAGGGCAGACACCCAGCTGGTTAGGAAGCCACAACTCTAGTGCAGGTCAGTGCTCAGTGGGTGGTGGACTCAGCACCACACGGTCCAGCACACCACCAGCAATGCCTCTGTAGATCGTTCCTCAAAACTGGCAGGTCAACCTTTGCACTGATTGCCTCCTGCCCACACTTTGAATTTGTTTCCTTCTCTCAAATGCTGTTCATATCTCCATCAACCGCCTGCCTCTGACATCAGCAGAAATTTCTTTCCTGTAAGAAGGCTCCCTTCTTTTTTTAAAGATAGATATGAGAAGGTATTTATAAGATCGCAACTGAAATATTTGAAAAATCACATAAAGTTGTAAGACTAAAGCACCTCACTTGAAGTTCAACAGAAGCCTGACCTTCCCTCCTTAGCATAGCTTTTGTTTGTTGACATTCTCTCTTTGGGTGGCTGTTGTATCACTTCTGACTGACACAAATGCTACAACTTCAGTGTTGTCCACTTGCCATTCTTATCAGGTATTGATTTCTTAATATTATTTCTAGGATATTTAGAATTCTATGCCTGGACCCAGTTCTCAGGCTCCAGTGTAGTATATAAGTTTTATTTCTTGTTATTTTGGCTGTTTTTATGTGCACATGTTTTCTCAAAGGATACACTTTGGTTTTAATTTTTTTTTCCTACTTTACAAACAACTAAAATGTAAATCTCTACTTTTCTTATTGCTAGCTCCTTTTTGAGAACACTTTTTATGGTCCTTTCCCTTAAATTATTAAATTGAATCTGAGCTCATTTATACTGGCTCTTCAACTCACAAAAGCACTTAGGAGATGATTTAACCATTGTGTAACACTTGGCTGTCTTATACTTTTTACACATTATAAATCATATTAATGATGAGCAAAATAGCTTATAATTATATTGTATTAAAAATTTCTATAAAACTCAGAAGAAGTGGGATAAATAGAAAAAAATAAAAATTCCATTTCTCAAGCTTTGACATGTTCTTCCTTTTCTACTTTTGTACATATTTTTCAGTGAAAAGTCACTGTAATTATTTGTTCATTTTACAAGTGTGTTTTACTTGACAGCATTTTATTAGCATTTTTTTCCTAATAAAATGAGGGGTTTTTTGTGTGTGTGTAGTTTTTCATGTTAAATGAAGGCCGATATCATTACAAGGACAATCCATGTTTTACTTGACACTCTGATTCTAAAGTCCTAAACTTGATTCTAAGTTTTCTGTACATTAAAATAATAAAATACAATTTATATTTGAAGTGGTTGTTATGAAAGAATATTATGGGGGAATATATATAGAGAGTATATATATGTATATATTTATATATATATATATTATATATTATATATTTCAATTAAATGTTACTTAAGCTTGAACATTTTTGGTATGAGGTAACGATTTTCCAAGCACTGATAATATAATAATGGACTTTCCAGTTGCCAAAAATAAAACTGTCTCTTCTCACTTCACATTATCCTTCTAAAAATCTCTAAGCTTCTTTATAATTTTTAGCAGTCTAATAGATAAAAATACATACTAACAACCCTTTAAATTTTTTACACTTTATTTATCTTCTATGCATGGATATGAGCTGGAGATTTATGTATGCCAAAGCGCACATATGGAAGGCAGAGTATAGATAACATGTTGGAGAGAGTTTATGTCTATTATGTGGGTTCCAGGAATTGAACTCAAGACTTGCATCTTGGTGGCAGGTGCCTTTAACGGCTGAGTTCTGTTGCAGGCTCCCAAAATTGCTTTGCATTTCTTGGATTATTTTCTCCTAGTTAATTATTTATTTGTTTTTCATGAGTATTTTCTTATGACTTTGTGATAAAAATATAAATCTATTTTATGTGCTATATGAGTTGAAAACATCCTAATTTTATCTTTGCATTTTTCCTTTTTACAGAACCACAGACTTTTGAATTATTAATGTAATCAAACTATTAGTCTTGCAATTTATAATTTTAACTATTATATTAATAGTATCTTTAGTTTTTTAAAAATTATATCAATATATTTCATGTTTTTTCATAGAAACATTATTTTATGCTATTTTCTTTTAATTATTGGAACATCTAAGGTTATATCTGATATAGCGATGCAATAGGAGCTTGACTTTATTTTGTCAAAACTTAGTTGTTGCCATTTTCTTAGTCGCCCCCTTGTGATAGTTAAACCTGAATGTCTGATTGATGGGATGTAGAATTGCCTTGGAAACAGATCTCTGAGCATGTCTGTGACAAATCTTTAGATTAGGTTAAGTAGGTGGGCCTCACCCTAAATGTGTGTGGAACTATTGCATAGCTTAATGAAAAGGAGAAAGCCAGGTGAGAACAAGTATTCAATGTTCTCTGTTTTCTGAGTACCACTGCAATGTGAGAAGCCACTATGTGCTCGGGTCATCATTCCTTCCCAAAGAGAGACTTTATCCCCTCAAAAGCCAAAACAAGCTCTCCCTTGAATTGCTTTTGTCAGATGTTTTGTCATAGCATTGACACAAGTAACTAATCACAACTTTAAACACACTAAAAATTTCAGTCTGTCTGTGTTTTCTCTCTTGTTTTATTAGTATAATTTAATATTAATATTCTTAAGGGTCTTATTATAAGAACAATGATATTTTAATCATGGCAATAGAATAAATCTAATATATCTTTTGTTTTTCAAATATTATTTATAATTAATATTTATTATAGAGATGACAGAATTAGCAATATTAACAACAGAAATAATTGTTTTAGACTTTCTTCTCATTTTTCTCTCTGTTTCTATCTTTTCTTTTGAGTACTTCAGTTTACACATAATGTCTGAAGTACCATTGCAAACCAATCCATTGGTCCTATACCATGTGTCAAACACTTTTTCATCCACCCATCAATCCATCCATCCATTCATCCACCCATCCATTCATATAGATGAGAAATATCACCACAATCTACTAAATATGGAGGGTAGTTTTATTATTGCAATGAACTATTCTGACAAAATATGTTGTCTTCCAAGTGTTTCTTTTCTTTTCTTTTCTTTTCTTTGTTTTGTTTTGTTTTGTTTTGTTTTTCAAGACAGGGTTTCTCTGTATAGCCCTGGCTGTCCTGGCACTCACTCTGTAGACCAGGCTGGCCTTGAACTCAGAAATCCACCTGCCTCTGCCTCCCAAGTGCTGGGATTACAGGCGTGCGCCACCACTGCCCAGCTGTTCCAAGATTTTCTTTGTCTATTGTATGAAGTGCCAGGAACTTCTTTAATGCTTCCATTTTGAAATATTTTTCCATATTTTATGATAAAAATTATTGCTATTGCTTACAAATATTGTAAGACCCCCATGAAGGGAGGACCTCCCTCAAGCCTCAGGAATTCGCAGCCACCCAATAACTCACAAGACACTGTTCTTGATGCAACAGCAAGAGGTATATTTCAGGATCAGTCGACTGATGGTCAATTCATAACCCATGCAGGAGCAGCGGGATTGACAAAGCAGCCTGGTTAGGGGCAATCTTATATAGGGGAATCCATAAACGAAGTGGGGTGTGAAGGGATAACCAAGGAAGCATAACATAAAAACAGTGGAAAGTCTCAAGAGGTCCCAATCCATAATTTAGCCAGAATCATTCAGAAACATCTTGTATACTCATCTTTCACAAGAATGTAACCTTGTCCAACCATCTGTGCTTTGGGCCTTCCCCACCTGGAGGTGGGTTCTCTTCCCTGAGGTCTGAGGAATGTTAATCAGCCCCTCCCTTCCTCTCCTGAATGTTAATCCAGCAAATGTCCTCTGACTCAGGGATAATGTACCCCTCCCGGAATGTAGAATGTATCCCAGGACAGTGAAGGCCTAAAATATTACATTTAGTTCTGGTTTCTTGGTGGAACTAGTGAACCTGCATTCTTTTGCTCAGGTCTAGGGGTCATAAAATCTTTTTATATTTTCATAAGTTTCCTATACCTTTCAATATTATATTGTCGTGCCCAGGAAGTGTAGTGATCCCTGCAAAAAACAGACAGGAGCCGATTTGATGCAACTCACAACAGGGTCTTTATTCTATTCAAGCTAGCGGGCTGACACACAGGATACTTTTGATGTAGACAGGAGCCCTGAATATCTATCCAGGCAAAGCTTTATAGTGAGTAGCAAGCAGGGGTAAGTGTGCAAGCATCTAATTGGGAAGTTATTGTGGCCTTTAACATAATTAGGAGTCATATCATAAACTTAATTTCTGTTCCCCTTTGCATTGGTGGTTGTTAGGCAGGGGATAGGCTTATAACCTGGGGGTGCAGGTTGAGAGAATAACCTGGAGACACTGGTCTTGTTGAGGGTATAACCTGGAGACGCTGGTCTTGTTGTGGATTAGCCTAGAGACTGTAGCTAGGCTCAGGTTTTGTTGGTGGACAACTTGGAAACTAATGCTATATACCAGGCTGTTCGTTTACCTGAGTTGAGACCTAAGTCAGGTTCTCTAAAATAGAGTCTGAATTTAAAAGATTTGGCCTCTCTGTAGCAACCCAGCAGTCACGGATGAACTGGGATTACCTGAAAGGGGGAGACTGGAAATGAAAAAGAGATGGAGGGGTGAGAGAAACATGGAACTAAGACAAAGTTGTCTGATCAAGGCTCAAAGTTTAATATTCAGCACTTCATGTTTATACAGAGGAAGCCCACAGAACCCATCCTTTGATTCAGCTGGATTATGTCTCAAGGTAAGCTCAGCTGGCAGTCTATTCTTCTGAGATCCTGTAGAAAGTTGTTATGTGCAGCCAGAGCGGATGATTCCACCTGGGTCCTATTGTGACAAGGACTATTGTGGTAAAACAAGGTCTTTCCAGCCTGCTCAAGGCTGGGGGAGGGCACAGCTCTCAATATAATTGCAGAAAACTAGCCTACATTTACGACCTGAGATTAGGTTGAATTATATGAAATTCTACTCAAAGATCCGCTTAGTTAGGTTTGAAGTGCTCTTTGGACTAAGTCATATTTGTATACTATAATACTAGTAAAAATAAGGTTGATTTGGGCTGGCAAGATGGCTGAGATAAAGATGCTTACTACCAAGACTGATGAACTGAGTTTAATCCCTGGCCTGGTACCTACAGAGTTGAAAAGAATCAACTCCAGCAAGTTGTCCTCTTACCTCCACAAACATGCTGGGACATATGGACATGCACGCACGCACACACGCGCGCGCGCACACACACACACACACACACACACACACACACACTAAATAATATGTGATTTAAAATTAAAAAATGATTCTGGATTCAGTATGGTAGCATAATAAATATGACTACTTTAAATGATAGAAATAATATTTTGCTTTATACATCTTTGCCACATTTTGGTGTCTGGTTTATAGTGGGAATAATAACAAGATTGAAAATGTTTGACTAGTTATGCTGTGATAATTCTGTGCAGAACACCTTGGAATTAGTTGTTTAGGGGTTTTAAACTATATGCTTATAATATAATTCCCAAGTCTGTTGTTAATTGGTTGAACTCACTGAAATGGATCAGGTTGAGCTTATCCAATTCGACCGTGGTTGTCTTCTCTAGACTGTCCATAGAGAGGTAAGTTCAGGTTAGAGTCTGATGCTGCTCATTCCATGTGACTGAAATGGTGTGGAGCATGGAGCTGAATGAACACTAGGAGATTCTTTCTTTTTTCCTACAAGTTAGGTTTCCTGTGGGCCTCCTCCAGTGGGCCATCCCACTGATGACTCCCTCAGTACATAAGTGACTTGTTATTTAATTCTTGATAGTGGCTAATGGAAAAGTGTGAGGACCATAGGCTTAAGTAAACAATGACTTTCTTGGCAGTGAGCATGGCTTTCTAAAGGTCAGCCTCATGCCAGTTACAAGTTGTCTTAAGTATTACTAAGGAAACGGTTACTCACTCTGAGATATTGGAACTTCTTCATTTTTTGTCTCATTTCTCTCTCTCTCTCTCTCTCTCTCTCTCTCTCTCTCTCTCTCTCTCTCTCTCTGTGTGTGTGTGTGTGTGTGTGTGTGTGTGTGTGTGTGTGTGTGTTTTACCTTGCTCTGAAACAACAGGCTTATAAGTAATGCCTCTCCTCATTTGGTAGCTTACAGACCTTCAGGAAGGTAAAGACAAAAGCTGAAGCTGCCTCTCTGGCCTGGCCTGCATGGCTGGCAGGCATTTTCCCTGCTCTACTCTACCTCTTTCTGTTCAACCTTCCTTTTCCTCTGTTCTTTTCTTCATTTATATTACAAGATCCTTTCATCTAGTCAGGTTGGCTTAGAAGTTCCAATCCTCCCCACTTAGCCTGCCAAGTGCTATGATTACATGCATGCACCACTGTGCCTGGTTTGCCTCTTATCTTTCTTGTAAGCACATGATGGAGGATGCAAAGACCCAGAAAGACTGAGTGCAAACTGTCTTTGAACCCCTGAGATAGGACAGTAAAGACTGCGTTGTGACACATGAGGATTAACACATGAAAGAGGCCGGTTCTCAGACAGAGCCTAGAAGTCCTTTTTCACCTGAGTTTCATCTAATAAGCAGGGCACAGCATGTGCCAAGAAATGCCCAGAGGTGTCATGTAGATGTAAAAATCCCCAAAAGCAGGAGACCAGGAGCACTGCCTTTGAGCTTCTCCTCTCCCCTTATTAACCCAATCCTATTCTAGGATGTGCTTACACTTTCTTAACACACTGCATGTTAACTAACTCCCATGACCCTGCACACAGTTCCACGACTTTTCTAAACACACCACCACATCACCATGCAGCTGCTTGCCCACTTCTATTGCTTAGCCTGCCTGCTTTCTTGGACCCTAACATCAAAGGTTGTAACTTCCTTTTTACTGTTGTTTCATTTTGAGATATTACTATTGCTGTTGTTGTTGTTGTTGTTAGTTTTTTGAGATAGGCCCTCTCTGTATAGCCCTGGATGTCCTGGAACTCACTCTATATATCAGGCTGCCCTCAAATTCAGAGATCTGCCTGCCTCTACCTGCCAAGAGCTGGGACTTAAGGTGTACAAAACCACTGCCCAGCCTTGTGATTATATTTTAATTACAACATCTCTCCCTCTCCTTTCCTCCTTCTGAGCCTTTCCACACAACCCTTCCACACACCCCTTCCTGCTCTTCTTCCACTTACCCCTTCTATGCTCTTCTTCCACTTTAAGGTGGTTTAAATCAATTGTTATTGAATACAACATATTGAATATATATCATATATATGTGTAATATTGAATACAGTATATTGAATATTCTGAAATATAGCTTACTGCATTCATATGATGTTACTGATAAGTATTTTTCAGGACTGATTATTTGCCAAGGGAAAACCAAATGGTATGTTCTTCCCTAGGGAGAGCTACTTCTTGTTAAGGATTATTACAGTTTAGAAAATTAGTGATTGTAGATTCTTCTCTAGTAACCATGATTTCATAATCACTGATTAGTTAACTAGGTTTCTAGTACCAGGAATGGCACCCCTCTTTTTAAAAAGGATTAGAGACCTGTTGGTTACTACCAAGGTGGGTGCCATTACTGTACCTTTAGGGTTAATTAATTAATTAATTAATTAATGACCTGTCATGCTGGTCATTAATGTGATTCATAGGTACTATAGCTGGGTAGCACTGTTGGTTGGCTCCCTCCTTTGGAAGCTTGCATGGTGCCTTCTGGTACATAAAAGCTAGTCCTCGGAGAGGAGTCATTCATATCACTTCCAGCTCAAGGACCTCTGGATCCAGTTTCTGTGTTGCATGATCTCTTCAGCAATAGGAGTTTACGTTCACAGATCTGGTGAGTTACAAAAATGGACTTTATGTGTTGGGAGTCTCTTAGATAGCCCTGGGTAACAACACAAAAGAGGGCTTTTAATGACTGGTATTGCAATGTTTTTTGCTAGGTGGTCTTTGGCTCTTGGAACGAGTACTATCAGGTCATATGAGAAATGTTCATTAAAATGTTCATTAACATATATGTAAATTTATAAATTGAATTACATGTGTTACAGTTCAGTGTATGTGTGTGTATGTGTGTGTAAATAATTAACAATATAATTTCTTGTTGCTTTTTAACCACTCAATTGTTATTCCACCTAGCTCCTATGTTATGTACCCCTCACTATGGAGTGCCCATTTTTAAGACCTCCCCTATCAGATGACATGTACTCAATGTCCCTTGATTCTCTTTGCAAGTTCTCCTGTCTTCCTTATACTCACTTTCTTCTCCCAGTTGCTGTTAAAACTCGTGGCTTGCCTGCTCTATTTCTTCTCTTAAATTCTAATGAAATGATCTTTGAGCTTCCTTATATTCCACTTTTGAATTATTTTAATAAAGAGACTAAGAACACATGAAGGGGAACTGTAAGTTCTCCCAATAACAGTTGTGCCCCATTACTGTTTTCTCTGGAGAACCTTCCCCACACTCTCATGCAAGTCCAATACCCTCATGGAAGCATGGGCTTGACATAGGAATTTACAGTAACAATGAACACAGTACTTGTAGGGTGCCTTTCTCTTTCCTTCACTTTCTGCTCCTGAAACACCAGTTTATTTTCTTATATTTGAGGTTATAGTGAGACCAGGGACATTGGGGATACTTCTTGAACTTTTTAGTCTCATTTATAAAAGAATTCAAGAGTAAACTCTAACAGAAACTTGAGAACAATTTCAATAGAGTTTATAAGAAAAATTCCAGGGCAGGCAAGGTGTAAATCTCCACAGCTGCCAGGATAATGGAGACAAGGAAGAGAGAAAGCCATGCTGAGTTAACTAAGCCTGAATGAGGGTCAGAACATGCTACAGAGCAGGGCTTTTAATAAAAGTAAGGATGCCAAAGAACCAGGAAAAAAAAGGACACTTTAATTATGACTTGCATCCAAAGAAGACAGAAAAAGATGGAAAAGTTGCTGGGCAGAACCAACAAGCCTCATGACAACCTGTAGAGACTGAACCAGGGACAGGACTTCCCAGAAGGAAATGTCATTCAAGAAGTAATTATTCCTCCTACCTCTTTAGCATGACTTAAAAGTTTCTCTGCCTCCATATGGGTGGTCTTTAGCCAAGTCATTGTTCCTGCCCAGTGGGAATGTTAGGTCTCCATTCAGGTTAAAGATTTCATCCTCTAAACAAACAAACAAACAAACAAACAAAAAACCAACCAAACAAACAAAAAAATAGTTTTCTTCAAATAGACTTTTCCTGCTGCCTCAGCATTGGGAAGATGTCTTAAAATCTTAGCTCTCTGATAAGGCTGAAGTAGTTATTATTATGTAGATTATTGAGCTTTTAAGTTTTTATTATAAGGAATGTAGTAATGTTCCTTCAGCTTTCTACAGCTTGAGAAAGCGAATTAAGAAAATAACAGTTCTATCAACACCATGTTTTTCTCAATTCTTAGTTCAACTTTTTTTGTTACTGTTTGTTCATGTGTGTTTGCATCCTTTGGATCTTGTTTTTGAAATATATGTACTTACCATTTTGTCATTTAGAAGCTTTGACTCTGTTTTTAATTTAGTAATTTACTCTAGTTTTTTTTTAAACATGTACTTAAATGAATATAATTACAAAAATCAATATTGAAATGATAATTTTGTATCTCACTTCATGCATGGAAATTAAGATGCCATATTTTAACAAGAGGGCACTATGCTCCTGCAGCTCCATTAGCTTGGTTCTTCCACCCATTCCCAGCATAATTAAGCAAAAAGTAATGGTACGAAACAGAGACGTGTATCCTTCATGGCTACATTGAGAAGAGAAACAAATGAAGGTATTTGGGAACCCCATCCATCATCTAAGTATTTTCACTGAGGTTTGGGTTTAATTAAAAGAGAAATCAAACATATATTGAATGCTTGGGTAATCCTGGCCAAGGTATCAATTTTTTGCTCCTCAAGTCATTCAAAGACGCTCTTAGTGCTGTCCCTGATGAGGGGAACAGTCTCCTTCTTTTGAGATGATTGTTGTTGCTTCAGGCTGTAGCCTCACCCTCTCCTGGAGAGGGAATGTTTTTCCCATGGTGTGCTGCTGTTCCTGGTATATATCTATATATATTTGATCAAAACATCAAGCATATTTTTTCAAGAACTTTTCCTGCGCATCTATGCTATAGGGATATCAATAACATTTACAAACCCTGACTTTATAGATGTAATTCCTATGCCAACTATTACTATTCATTATTTTCTAGTCTTGGGTTGTTGGTTTTTGTTTGTTTGTTTGTTTTCCCCCAAGATAAGGTTTCTCTATGTAGCCATGGCTGTCCTAGAATGCACTCTGTAGACGAGGCTGGCCTCAAACTCACAGAGATCCATCTAACTCTGTCTTCTCAGTACTGGTATTGAAGGTGGGTGCCACCACCAGTTGCAAAAAAGGAAGGGAGGGTGACAATGTATTGTTTATATTGTTTATTTATTGAAGTTGGGAATGTTTTCCCCTTACTCTTTGTCATAAATAACAATTTGATGTATCAGATTTTTTCCCCTAAATCTGAAGACGTGTGTGTGTCTGTGTGTGTGTGTGTACTCTGTTTTATAAATTGAGAATTAAGAATTTCCAATTTAGATAATGGACTTTTAAATTTCTAAATTCCATTCTGCCTATGAGTCAGCCATTTGTATTTCTTTGCTCTCTTGGCTTGCAAAAATTTTTCTCCCAGTATTTAAACATTAAATTTGTTTTTATTGACCTAGTTTCTTTTAGAAGATCTAAAAGTCTTAAATTGCATTTTTTAAGGTCATGTTTCCCATTATTTTCTTTTATTGGTCTTTTCCTTACATCCTGAGAGTATTTAAAATACATTTGTGTAATTACTTCAATAACACCGTGTCCTTTACACTCCTTAACTGTTTTCTGATGCTTGGGTTTCTTTTCTTTTTGCTTTCCTTTTCACTTTGTCTTTTCTGTCTCTACTGACCTTTCAGTTCCTCTTCTTTATCAGTCCCCTCCACATGTCTACCTTCCTTGTGTCAATATAGCAAGATCATATATGTTCAGGCTAGTATTACCATACACTTCTTGTGTTGATATACAAAATGTTCATGATGATAAAGTACATTTAGAGTAATTACTCTACCCCAGTAGTAGACATGATTGTTGGAACCACAAAACATTTTAAGTTTGACTTGTCTGAAGACATCATTAGCGTGTTTTAATGATTTTATCAATGTAATAGGGTATGCAAATATGGACTAAGTCCAAAATTTCACTTCTCTTGGGACAGCAGAATAGTAGAGGCTGTTTTTTTTTTTTTTTTTCTTTAATATATGGAGAATTTTCTTCCTTTTTGTCAACAATTGAAGAAACAACTGCACCTTAACTTCCTCTATGGTCCATTTAGTTAAACTCAGACTTACTTCCTTAGGTCTATAGTGTTAAATTTCAAATTGATATGTTTAACATTTCATTACATTTACTATTTATAGTAGACATTACAGGTAGAGGATTTTTGGATTGAGATTTACTAAACTTAATTGCTCTAAATGAAGACCCCCAAACTCGGGAGACCCTTCCTCAAGTCTCAGGAAATCACAACCACCCAAAAATCACAAGAAACCATACCTGGATGCAATCAGCAGAGGTTTATTGGGGAGAGTTGGCTAGTCAATGGTCAAAACTGCTCGTCCACGCAGGAACAGAATTTTGACAAAAGGCCAGCAAGCTGAGGGTTTTTTTTTTTTTTTTTTTTTTTAACATAGGGTGGGGAAACAAAGGAATTTTCGTGCGGTTACACATGATTGGTTGTTTTACAAATTTTGAACATAACACTGGGAAGACCAAGGGAGGGAGGGGTAACCAAGAACAGTGGAACATTCCAGAGGAATCCAGCCCAAATGATCCAGAGTCATGTGAAAATCACTCTGCACACTTATTCCTCTCAAGAATGTAGCTTTACCATGTCACTGTGCCCTACCCTGTCATTACCAACTATTTCAGGTTAAATATTTTTCAGTTTCTCCAGTCAAAGCCCCACCTAGATGACTTGTATCTTTTTTGTGGTCAGGAATGTGTGTCTTCCTGCTTTGGGCCTTCCCCACCCACAGGTGGGGTCTACTCCCTGAAGCTTGAGGAATGTAATCCAGCAAGTGTCCTCTGATTCAGGGATAATGTCCTCCACCCGGAATGTGTCCCGGGGGCAGTGAAGGCCTGAAATCTTATTTTCAGTTCCACGTTCTGGAACCTGCACTTTTTCTGCGCAGGTCTAAGGGCAAAGAAAAAGTCTACATATATTTCATAAAATGGTCTTATAATTTTTTCACTCTACCCAACCATGGGGGCGGAATTATTTCCATATTTCACTTTGTTTGGAACTTTTATCATCCAATGATAAAAACTCATCATCCAATCTTCTGTCCCTTCACAACTGTGCTGTATATCCTGCTCTGAGCAGTAGTTCTCTGAATACCTAGACACAGACACACAGAGAAGACTCCTGGAAGTGGAAAGGACAAAGCAGGAACTTTGGATTGTAATAAGGATCATTTTAAGCATCCATATATATTATTACGATGGCTTCTGTTTCTATCTTTCCCAGGCATAAAGCACATATATAATTTTAAATTATGAATAATAAGAGATAGTATATCATATACTATGCATATTTCCATCTTCTTTGTACACATATAATCAGATCCAATATGTTCAGGGTAGTAAGAACATACATTCTTTGTGCTAATATAAAACATGCTTATGGTGTTAAAGATGTACACTTAGGGTAATTACTATACTCCAGTATTAGATGTGATCAGTGGAACCACAGAGAACTTTAAGGATATTTGCGATTTCTTGGACTAATCTATACTGTCTCCTTCTTAGTGTTGGCTATAAAACATATATATGAAATAAAAGCCTTGATCTCATCTCTACTAGCAATTGGTCATTAGAAAAACTGTGGAAATCCATCCTACATATGAAATATCACACACACACACACACACACACACACACACACACTCATATGGCACCTGTAGCAGTTTTTCATTTTTCTGTAAAAGCACTCTTGAAAAATTTTTAAGTGGACATTTAACAGGAGATGATAAGAAGAGGAAATATTACATCTCAATTCCAGACACTCCTGAACTACGTCCACCAGTTACCTCACCTTGAAAGGTCAGTTGAGTTGGCCCCAAGCACAAGAGGGTAGGATAGTTCGTTCCACCTCTTGTCCTCCATGAAATGTCATGGGGAAGGGGGAAAGGCGGAGGGGAGAGAGAGGTTGATTCTCCTGTCCCCTCACCCCTCACTACCTGCAGGCAGGCCAGAGAGTTGAACTTGCCCCTTGCCATCTGCAACAGTCTGGAGAGCCGATCCTGAGCCTCAAGTGGGCAGTGAAGCACAGTTGGCTCCAGTGGAGTACTGGTGAGTCCCAGAGAACTCCCAGTGAGGATGCAGTATTGATAGTTGTAGTAGACACCAGAGGCCTTGAATCAGACCAATGACTCATTGCAATGAATATTTTCAAGTAAATATGTGTAGACAAAGGGTATACTGTGGAACATATTGTTGACACACTACAGCTTTCACTATGAGATGTTTTATATGTTCTTTTTATATTTTTGTGAGGAAAGTTGCAAGGACGAAGAGCAGACACAAAAGGATGGGAAAATGAGTGGAACTTGGGTACGTGATATGAAACTCACAATGGATCAATTTATAAATGAGACCTCAGTTGCCTTAAGTTTATGGCTGTTATAGAATCTCCAGCACTCTTTTGAAATATTTTCTAATGCAACTAAATATTTTTTTAATTTAATTAATCTTGTTAATTGAAATTAGGAAGAAGCAGAAGTTGGAAAGTAATTCTGAAAGTACAACCATATCCTTAGTGGAAAGTGCCTGCATGTTCAGCAGAGCCTTTAGAAAAAGAGAACAAACAATTGACCACAGAGCAAGTGCTTGGCACCTAGTTTGATGCTTTGAGCGCTTCCAGTCCTAGCAGACAAGCAGAATGCACTGTGTGCAATGAACTTCAACGTCTCCAAACTACCAGGCATGATGCCATGTGAAATTTTGCAAAACTAATTGGAGAGGGAGTGCTGGCTAGTTCTGTGTCAACTAGAGACAAACAAAACTCATCTGAGAGGAGGGAACCTGGAATTAGAAAATGCCTCTATAAACTGGGGCTGTAGGCAAGACTGTAGGGAACTTAATTATTGATTAATGTGAGACGGTCTAGCCCATTTCAGGTGGTACCATTTTTGGGCTTATGACCCTATTTGCTATAAAATAGCAGGTTGAGCCGTAAAGAGCAAGCCAGTAAACAGCACTCCTCCAAGGACTCTGTGTCAGCCCCTGCCTCAATGTTGTCATCCAGTTTGAGTTCCTTGGGCTGTGAATCATGATATATAAGCCAAATAAACCCTTTCTTCATCAAGTTAAGTTGTTTTTGGTGATGCTATTTTATTACACCAATGATAACTCTAACCAAAATAGTGTGCTTGAAAAAGTGCTGGATGAAGGGATATACAAAGAAGAAAGTTTATCAATGCCAAAGAACTGAGGAACTTTCCAAGGCCTTCAGTTAGAGCTCATAAGTTTTATCTTAGGTTGAGATAGCATTTAGTGATGATATTATCTCTCGATAAAAAATAATATAATAATAATAATATCTCAACAGTTCAATTAGAGTAGATACTTTATTAGGAGACACCTGTGGCTATAGAAAAACTGAAGAAGGGGACTTAATTCAGAGAAAGATATTGGAAATGGTTTAATTTTACCTGAAGAGATCATCTTTTCAACACATATACAAGATATCCATGTTAACACTTTAAGAACTTGAAACATAATTGCTCAGAATTGATTGGTTTTAGACTGGGTACAAAGGACTAAGGTGCATATTTTATATACCAAAGCAGACTTGGCCTCCAGGTTCTCCCAACATTCTTCAGTCCCTGGTATACTCTACCCTAAACCTTGAACTTTCCAGCCTAGAGGTTTGGCTGGCCTTCTCCCAGAGGCTCTTCCCTATATAATCCATTTCTCTCTCTCTCTCTCTCTCTCTCTCTCTCTCTCTCTCTCTCTCTCTCTCTCTCTCTCTCTCTCTTCTCCTTTTTCTTCTCCATCTCCTTCTCCTTCTCCTTTTCCGTCTCCTTGTTTTTCTTCTTCCACCTCTGTGCATACCCTTTCTCTCTTTCTCTTCTCTCTTCCTGCCACTGCCCTCAGCCTCAGTCCTTGGGGCCAATGAACTCACCAGAGAACAGCTCCCCAGTAAACCTACCTTTAATGTACTCTAATCTGGCTTGAACTGGCTCATTTCACAGGTGGTGGAGAACTAACCTATAAAGAATGAGTTAGAAAACAAAGTTATCCAGTGATTGCCTCAGTGAATCAGCAATGCCATTCAAAAACAGTTTATCAAAAGGATAAAATGATAAGGAATTCTTGGCCAGTTAGTACAATTAGGTTCATAACTGTTAGCAGAAATGTAAAATGCAATTGGAAAACCTCCAATCTCTAGAAACTACCAGACAGAAGAGGACTACAGAAAAAATCACGGAAGGAGAAGCAATTACAATGATGTGGTGATAGTATAGATGAGAGAAAATTACTTTATTACTTATTTAATTATTCGTTTTTCAAGACAGGATCTTTCTAGGTAGTCTTGGCTGTCCTGGAACTTGCTCTATAGATCAGGTTGGCTTATAACTCAGAGATCTTCCTGCCTCTGCTTCCTCAGTGCTGAGTCTACAGGCATTCAACACTACTGCCTGGCAAAAATTTCTGTTTTAAAAAGGAGTTTTAGTATATGCAGATAAATTCAGTTAAAATACAGTTAAAAACATTGTTTAGTATATTCTCTGTTTCTGTAATAATTACTGAGAAAACGACTTATGGAAAGAGAGTTTATTTGGGTTTAGTGTTTTGGAACAGTTCATTCTGGCAAAAAGCCAAAGCTGAAGGAAGTTGAAGCAAGAGGTCACACTGCATCCGTAGCCAAAAGTGGGGGGAGGGGTGGTATGGTAGGAGGAAGGGAGGGAGGGAGGGATATATATATATATATATATATATATATATATATATATATATATATGTGTGTGTGTGTGTGTACAAATATATATATGTGTGTGTGTGTATATATATATATATATATATATATATATATATATATATATAGAGAGAGAGAGAGAGAGAGAGAGAGAGAGAGAGAAAGAGAGATAATTCTTGTGCTCAGTGAACACTTCCTTTTCATGAAGTTTAGAATCCAACCTAGACAATGGCAGGACCCACTTTTAAGAGTCAGTTCTTAATCCAACCAAACTAATAAAGCAAATCCCTCACAATTTAACACAGAGAATCTTGTCTCCTGGGTGATTCTAGATTTAGACAAGGTGGTAAGTAATATTATCTATACACATAGTAATAAACATCTCATAACTGATATTTTAATAGTAATAAAAATTCAGCTAGATCCTAATAAACTAGTTATTCAGTCAGAAAAAGAGTGAAAAGAGCATTAGCATTTAAAAATGTGCAGGAGGAGTCAAACATGCTAGAACTAAAGCTTACAAAAAGATAAAAATAAACTAGAAATATTCTTTTGAGCAAGATGGAAAAGTTCTGATAACTTTGTTAAGAAGGATGCTTCTGTTGAGGATGGAGTTCATCTGATATCTGTTTACTGAGTGCTGTGTGTTTGCATCCTTTGGGACTGTGTAGGTACTAAACATGATTAATACTGAGTGCACTCATTTTCTCTGGCTGGCTTAACAAATTACATTCTGAAATCTCTCACATTCCTTAAAGGCTTGGTGTTAGAAATCAGTTGTATATCCATATCCATATATATATATATATATATATATATATATATATATATATATATATATCTTTACCCCTGTGTCATTTTATCATGCTCAGCTTATGCTGTGAGAGTTTCCCTTTCTGTCATGATCACATCTTACTTATGATCTTTAATGGGTACTATCTTTCTATTCCCAGTTGCTTGCACAGCTTCTGGCCATATGCAAGATACTTCTAACATCCTGATGAGCTAAATTAATTGAGGTTCCTCATATAGATAACTCCCCTAAGACATCCTAGCCTACACTGTATCAGAGGCTCTCAGGAAAGCTTAGCAATGGCTCCTTTCCCCTGCAGTGGCTGTCAGCAGTCACTGATGTGGTAACATCTCTCCAGGCTTCTCCGCACTGCACTTACATGCCCCCTCTTCTCATCATCAGATCTCCCCTTTCTGTATGGCTGTGAGAAGATGTGTCATTAGGTTTTATGTGCATTCAAGTAACCCAGCATACCTCCCTCATCCTGAGATCTTCAATTTAATTATATCTGCATAAAGCATTTTCTTTAAAAAATCTTTTAGTTTGCATAAAAATTACTCACATTCTCTGCTATGTAGGGGCTTTTCAGACAAGAATGTATTACTGCATATCTTGTCTCCCATAATCTATACCTCTGCCTTTACTCATCCATCTGAAACCATCATTAGGACCTTTTGTTTCAAAGGCATTAATGAAGGGCTTAAATCTTTAAAAAAGATTGAAAAATCCTTCAAGAAACAGATCTAGGTGGGGACTTTCTGAATAGAATTCAATTCTCTCAGGAAATCCTGCCAATAGCTGACAAATGGGACCTGATGAAATGAAAGGGCTTCTACATAGAAAATAACATAGCTAATTGAATGATGAGACAGCCTACACAATGGAAGAAAAAGCTTTGCCAGATATATATGTGATAGAGGATTAATAAAATGCACAAGATTTTAAAAATTAAATCAAACAAACAAAATAAATGGGCTAATGAGATGAACAAAGCCTTTTTTTTCAAAATGGAACCATCTAGGAATCCCTGGCAGTACTATTTGATGTATTTTCCCGGCTTTGATTGACCCACAGCACTGTTAAGGAGTCTCCAGTCTGTTTCCTGTCACAGCACTGCTGTGCACACGCCTTCTTTAAGATGTTGTCAGACTGCTCCCTAGCTTGAGCCAGAGTCTCTGGTTCCCTGAAAGGAGCCGCATATGCCTGCTCTTTGTTTTAGTTTTCAAGGAAATTCTCTTAAGTTCAAAGACTTGATACTAGGACATCAAGTTGATACCCTTGTTCTATTTGTAATCCCTGACCTTAGAATTCATCTTCTATGCAAACATCAGTTACATATCCTTGTAAAAACACATATTTTCTTGAAATTTTTATTTTATAATTTGCCTAGGTTTCAGAAATATAAATGGAGGAGATTCTTCTTTTACAAGCATACACACTTCTTCTAAACTGCTCCTCTCTCTCTCTCTCTCTCTCTCTCTCTCTCTCTCTCTCTCTCTCTCTCACACACACACACACACACACACACACACACACACTACACAGTGACACTGACAAGGTCACTGTCCACTGAATCTTAAAGTGCTTGTCTTCATTTGTTAATTCCATTGAGATCTGATGGCTCCTTGCACTCACTCTCTCTATATTAAAATTGTCTGCATAGGAATTAATCCAAGTCAACTATTACAGTTTCCCAAAGAGTCCCTGCTCACCCTTCTCCAGGCTCTGACCCACAGGATGTAATTTTATTCCTGTGTCATTTTATCACATTCAGTTTGCTCTGTGTGAGTTTTCTTTTCTGCTGCCATCACATCTTACTTAGGGTCTGCAATAGGCACTGTCTGTCTTTGTATTCTCAGTTGCTTGTGCAGTGCTGGCAGCTCTACAAGAAGGCCCTGGCTTTCTGATGAACTAAATTAATAAGGGTTTTAATGCATTTAAACCACAGCATTTTTAAAAATTGTTTTATATCCATAAATATGGTTTATAAGCTAAGTAAAAATACATCTAGAACTCCAAGATAAATATTGAAATGTCACATAGGAAGGAAGGCAAAAAGAAGTACTGAATTAATGATTCAGAAAACATTTCTTCTCACAGCAAGTACTACTACATTGAGGCTAAGAATCTAAACATGGAATAAAAATACATTATTTTATTAGAAGAAAAATCATGTTTGTTAATGTTACTAAAGTCATCTGAAGGAAACTAATTCAAAGTTAACTTCACAACCTGGCCTACTTCATAAATGGGAAGGCAAAGACCAGCAGGTACCCGATACAGTTGAATTGGTAGAATGTAGCAATGCTGATAGGAAACTGCTATTTTTATTCCCATCTCTCTTTCTTAGGGGTTCTTCCTATATGTTAAAAACAATATCCCTAGGCAGGGCATTCATAGCTAGAAATCCCAACAAAAAGGGAATTGTCTGATCTTTGGGAGATCTATCAAATACAAAGTGGAAATGCAGAAGCAAAGCGTCCACACTTCTGAAATATTTGACACAGTTCTTCCTCATAATCACACTTTATGAAGGGAAGATGGTGCTTCCCTCATTGTGGTCAAGGATCTGAGACAGAGCTCTGGAGAATACTCAAAAGTCTTTGTATACTTTAAATGATTAACTTAAAATGTGAAGTTTGGTACTCCGCTTCAGACAAGGACTCAGCATGACCAGGTTGCCTTGCTAGGAAGAAAAGAAACTATAAATTCCAGCTAAGAGAGATGTTAGGTTTTGTATAACAATAGAAGCAATCTCTCTCTCTCTCTCTCTCTCTCTCTCTCTCTCTCTCTCTCTCTCTCTCTCTCTCCCTCGCTCTCGCTCTTTCTGTCTCTGTCTCTGTCTCTGTCTCTGTCTCTGTCTCCCCCCCCCCCCCGTGTGTGTGTGTGTGTGTGTGTGTGTGTGTGTGTGTGTGTTTGTGGTGTGTTTACTTTCAGGGCATGGCTTCTCTGTGTAACCCTGGCTGTCCTCCCACTCTCTCTGTAGATCAGTATGGTCTTGAGCTCAGAGATCTGCCCACCCCAGCCTCCCACATGCTGGGATTAAAGGTGTGTGCCGCCACGCACAGCTTTGTTGTTGTTGCTCTTGAGATCTCCCATTTATTTATATGGAAATGCTTTCTTTTAATAAGGTTCTTGTTTATTCCTCTAGAAAATGGAAGTTGAGATATTGCATGACATCTTCTGAATTGACTCATTGCTCTGCTCCTCTGTTCTAGCATCCTTGTTAATGATAAGGAACTAAGCCTTGATTCCAGAAAAAGAAATTAAATCAATTAACCTCTTCCCTCAAATGGTCCTGTTTGCCATTCTTGGTGGGAAAAGGGGTCACTACAGTAATTTTTTTGTTGTTCTATGACTTTTTGTTAAACTGCTGGAATATGTTGTCAGTTAATTTGTTTTAAATAATATAAGTATTTACAAGAAAATATATGTAGCATTGATTGATACAAGAACTAGAGGTTCAAAAATTCATGTGTATCTAATATGTTACAAAATGCATATTAGGGCATTTAATATGATTATGTACTACCTCAAGTAGCAAATTATTTTTTCCGCGTCAACTTGTCATTTAAAATCTATCATGCATCTGTTATATGTCAGCTTTTATTTCAATACGTAAGACAGGTTGTCGGGCTGCATGTCTGCCTCGCTGCTGCTCAGGGGAGGCAGAACACAGCCCCCAATAAGGGTCCCAAACTGTGTTTTCCCGAGTGAGAAACAGCAGATGGATACTGTGGTTCTCAATCTTCTGTGTACCCAGAAGCCACTGGGGTATCACTGGGAGATGAGAATAGGGGTCTGCGGGTCCGATATTTCCCTATGCGAAGTCAGGATGGGGAGAGCTAAGCCCGGGACTTGGAGTGGAATCTGGTTTGGTTCTGAGTGAGTGCTGAGTGTATGGAGATGCTGGAAAAGAGAAGACCTTCTCCAAGAGATTTAGGAAAGGCTCTTTAGGATAAAGGTCTTCCCGAATGGCAATCTTTGATGAAGGCGATGGCCCTTGCATCAAACTGCTTTATTTGATGGTGGATGTAAATGCATGCATCTTATTCAGGGTAAACTAGGGATTAAATACTTCTTTGCAGAAAGGAATGCCCAGGAACAGCTAAACATATAGGGTTAAAAACTCTAGATACCTCATTAGCATGGAGAACTCCAGGTTTTTAATGCCATGTGACCGACGGTCCTATTCCTTTTAGTGGGGTGTCATGGATATGTGTTCCAGATCAAGTGGAGCTTGGCAGGGAGCTGGCCCATGCCTACCGTTCTCATTTCTGAGATTCCCCATGGTTTGGGCTAGGTTAACAGTTCTTCTGTCTGGTGGCACGGTCCACTTGCCCCACAGCAGGTAGATTGTACTGCCAAGTTGAGTCATTGTAATTCTAACAGATGTCATGTAGACAAAGAAAACATTCACTTTAAGTGATCACAATTCTTTGTGACTTGGGGAGGCAATGGTCTGTCACATCTGCTCTTCAGATTCAGACTCTACTCAGTCCCAGATATGACTAAGACAAGTGAGCAATTCAGAGTCAAGGCACGGAAAAGATGACCATGTATGAGTACACAGTAACGGCAAAGATATACCACACAGTGTCCTCATTCCAAAAATTTATGACATTTCATGTTCTCATTCAGTAATGGAGAAATAATTGGCTAGACTCAGTAAGTAGTACAGTAAGGAGCTGGACTTATCCTGAATTATTGGGTGCAAATGTCATCAGATCAATGCTTATTCCATTAGTATTGTGTAACCAATGGGTTCAGTTTGACCATCTAATATCTTATTTAAAGAGAGTGTGTGTGTGTGTGTGTGTGTGTGTGTGTGTGTGTAATAGCATTGTATGAAATAATGAGATTCTATTTATTTTCTTCCTCCTCCTCCCCCTCTTCCTCCTCCTTTTCTTCTTCTTCTTCTTCTTCTTCTTCTTCTTCTTCTTCTTCTTCTTCTTCTTCTTCTTCTTCTTCTTCTTCTTCTTCTTCTTTTTGATACAGGGTTTCTCTGTATAGCCTTGGCTGTCCTGAAACTCACTCTGTAGACCAGGCTGTCCTCAACTCAGAAATCGACCTGCCTCTGCCTCCCAAGTGCTGGGATTACAGGCGTGTGCCACCACTGGCCGGCTTATATTTGTTTTCTGATCATCAGGCTTGACAGCAAGTACCTTACCACTGAGCCATGTCACTAACTCTGTCACCTGACATCCTGTTTTTCCCGGGAATAAGTTGGAGCATTTCACAAAGCTCTCCTCAAAATCGCCCCTGTCCCTGTACAGTCTGGAAAATCTCCTAACCAGAAACTACTTGCTTCCATCTGTTTCATAAATAAATTTCTAAATAAAAACATATCATGAATATGTGCAACAGGGATTAATAACTGTAAGTAAAATGAAGACTGTATAGGGAGTTAACCTTCACCCCAAATATGCAAGTCACATGCTTCTTTAGTTTCATTTTTCAATAATTTCACAAGTTTTTTTCTCGTTAGTTAAAATGAGTGCATTTTACTGGCTGAAAACTGAAGAGCAGTTGTGTTTTTATCTCAACATGCTCAGAATGTCTCCTCTAAGCTGAGAAATGCATCATTTATAGTATATTATAACGTAGATACATAATATATGTCATAAGCCAAGTCTGCCACTAAAAAGAGCCTAAAAGGAAACATTTATTTGAGTTAATATTCTCATAGGTAATCATAGCTCTAGCATGATCTAGTAGTTAATTTACATTTCACTCTATCTTCAAACCTGACAAAATCCTAAGTAATACATACCATACAAGAAACATGTAATCATATAGAAAACTAGAGTCTACACACACAGTGTGCCTATGTGCGTGCTCATGCACAAACACAGCACACTCATTCAGACACACAAAGCGTATACACATACTACACACCATATACCCACATCCCACACACCCCACACATACCACATGCATTAACTACATAATCACATATAGAATATACACACACATACCATACACACAAAACACATTATCGTATACACTGCAAACCCACACCACAACCTAGCACACACCAACACAGTACCAGACCACAAATGTAAACAAATTACATGTATCACATACCTACCACACACACAGACTACATGCATACACCACACACCATGTAGCACATACACATATGTTACACACAGTACACCATACATAACCACTCAGGACACATACCACATACATATAAGCCTCCCCATAAGCATACACATCCAACATACACATCCAACATGCATACACCACATAAACATACTACATGGACCATATACACATATTTCATATATATAATAAAGGAATGAAAGAAAACCAATGTACAGCAATATTTTTATGAATGCTTTTCATTGTTTACATAATAACTTAATAGCTTTCTTATCTCTTAAATTATCCCTCATGACTCTTTTATCACTTTTGTTCTAGCTAAATCTTTACTATCACTCTATATTGAGAGACAGTTGCCTACTGGGCCCAGATAGGTCTTTTGGGCAGTGCTGTAACTGTAGCTGGAGTTAAATTAACTCCATTTTAAATTATTTTAAATTAACCATTCAAACGATGGTTGTATATTGAACACCTTAGAATGTTATACGATATCTGTCTCCAGCATGAAAGATAGAGTTATGAGATTTTCAGCACAGTAAAGGTACAATCTCCCTCAGAAGCTAGGAGCAAGTGGGTTATAAACCATTATAAAAAGGATGAATCCCTTCAACGGAGTTGCTTTCCCACCGTGCAGCATGGGCCTGTGCAGGCTATCTTGTCTTGCTCTACATTGTTTGGTCACTGGGTCTTAGGGAAACAAAGCCAATGCAGTCTCTGAATCATCATGGAAATAGAGGCACTCATGTGTGATCCACCTGCCTCATGCGCTCTGCTCACAATCTAAAACTGGAAACGTAATTTCCTAGTTGGGTTATGATGTGGGACGCTTCTATCTTTCGCTAGCATTTTTGTTTTTGTCCATTTTGTTAGCATTTGTTGTATTTTCATTTAAAGTCTCAGCTGTATTTCTCTTGACCCTGCCCACTTTGCTCATACCCACGGGAGACCATACCCATCTCAGGATGCACATGGAGTAATTGTTTAGTTGGTGATCTTCTTAATCTAGGATGTTGGAAAAGAACTCCACACAACAAAAAATTGCACTCCTATTTTTTATTCTACGTCAGATGTAAATTGGTAAAATCCTTGTGAAAGAGATAGTGGTCTGAACAGGAGTGTAAGAAGGTTGCAGCTCTCTAGCCTAGATGTTTACAATGGGGAAAGATGGAGACATAAAGGCACATACTTGTTAGCTTCAGCCGGTGTCTGCTGAATTACTTCCCTTCTGCCCACAGGACAAGATCCTCCAGTGCCACTGTGCCTGGGCTTCTTCTGCTCATTCTTTATGCAGTGGTTGTTGTAGACAAGATATTGCTATCCCAGAAAGGCCTCCAGCTACAGTTAAGGCAGTTCCACAATCTCAGCCTCCAGAGGCTGGAGCTTCATGACATGTGCCACCATGGCCAGAGTTTCCACACCAGCATTCTAGAGGTTTCTGGCACCTATTTTTCTTCAATTTTACATGGAGTAAAAAATTTAAAGGCAGTTAGAATAATTGCTCTCCTATCATATTAAAAACCAAGTATAATGGTTTCATGAAAGGATTGCAGATATATCACAATGATAATTATATATATTATATAATATTATATATATATTACATCACAATGATAATTCTTTGTGTTTTGATATGAAAATTTTAATCTGAGGCTAAGCAAATAATGACAATTTTTTACTTTATTGAAATAATGCAGCTTTCAAATAAAGAAGAACAGATAGAATTAAAACAGTAATATTTCCAAATAAGACTTGGAGACAGGTCAAAGGTTCAAAGTCATCTCATAGGTTTCCTGGGCTACATGAGACCTCCTCTAAAACACAGAAAACCTTTTAACAAAGTTAGTTGTGCTAGTTTGTGAAGGTTACTATAACAAAACTGCACAGGCTTCATAAGCGAACAAACAGATATCTATTTCTGACACTTGAAGGACAACAGCCAAAAACCAATGGGCCCACCAGGCATTTTCCAGGATGACCTGCCCCTTGGCTACCATTCTGTATGTCTTCATGTCACCTTTCTTTGTCATTGTGGTAACTATGTGTGACATAGTCTCCTCTTTCAATAAGTATGCTGTCTTGACCTGATTGAACAACCCACATGATCTAACTAAACAAGAAATATGTCCTTAAATACATTATTATCAAATACAGTACAATTTGAGGTTAGAGGGGTTACGGCTTCAACGCGTGAATTTGAGAAATGTTATTTATCCTAATAAAGGAATGAAAGAAAACCAATGAATAATTTCTTGCTAAGCAAGGGGACAAGGCAGACATTGTAAACCTTTTACTTAAAGGGACACAGTACATATTTATAGTATTTTTTATTATAGAGGTATAGTATATATTTAGTGTATTTATTACTTAAATAGAAATATAAAAACATACTTTATTTATAAAAAAACAAAAATATACTTTATTGACAAGTGTGATACACATAAAGTCAGTTCTCTGTACCTAGCAATTTTTCAGATAACATAATAAAAATAGTGTTGGGAGATGAGGAAGTCATTTATCAGATTTTAAGCTATGGGGAACTGCACAAAATATGGCCAGCTTTTCTTTAAAAAATTATTGGATATTTTATTTACATTTTAAGAGTAATCTCCTTTCCCTCCCACTCAGAAACCCTAATCCCATCCCCCTCCTCTTGCTTCTATGAGGATATACCCCCACCCAGCCTCCCAGTCTTACTTCGGCAGCCACAATTTCCCCCAAACTAGGGAATCCAGCCTTCACTGGACGGATGCCTTTGTCACCCACCTATACCAAACAAGATCATCCTCCCCTATATATACAGCTGAAGTCATGCCCTCCCCCCCATGTGCTCACAGACTGGTGGTTTAGACCCTGGGAGCTCTGGTTGGTTGGTATTGTTGCTCTACTCATAGGACCACAAACCCTTTCAGCTTCTTCAGCCTTCTCTCTCACTCGTCCATTGGGAACCCCATGATCAGCTCAATGGTTAGCTGTGAGCGTCCGCCTCTGTAAATTTCAGGCTTTGGCAGACCTCTAAGGAGACAGCTATATCAGGCTCCTGTCAGCATGCACTTCCTGGCATCCACATCAGCTTCTACCTTTGGTGAATGCACAAGGGATGGATACCCAGGTGGAGCAGTTTCTGGACAGCACCTCCTTCAGTTTCTGTCAACCGCTTTGTCTCCATATTTGCTCCCATGAGTATTTTGTTACCCCTTCTAAGAAAAGCCAAAGCCCCCAAACATTGGTCTTCCTTGTTCATGAGTTTCATGTGGTCTGTGAGTTGTATCTTGGACATTGAGAGCTTCTGGGCTAATATGCAATTATCAGTGAGTGAATATCATGTGTGTTATTTTGTGATTGGGTTACCTCACACAAGATGATATTTTCTAGTCCAATTCATTTGCCTAAGAATTTCCTGAAGTCATTGTTTTTAATAGCTGAGTAATATTCCATTGTGTAAATGTACTACATTTTTCTGCATCCATTCCACTGTTGAAGGACATCTGGGTTCTTTCCAGCTTCTGGCTATTATAAATAAGGCTGCTATGAACATAGTGGAGCATATGTCCTTGTTACATGTTAGAGCGTCTTCTGGCTATATGCCCAGGAGTGGTATAGCTGGGTCCTCAGGTAGTGCTATGTCCAGGTTTCTAAGGAACTGCCAGAATGATTTCCACAGTGGTTGTACCAGCTTCCGATCCCACCAACAATGGAGAAGTGATCCTTTCTCCACATCCTCACCAGCATCTACTATCACCTGAGTTTTTGATCTTGGCCATTCTGACTGGTGTGAGGTGGAATCTCAGGGGTTTTTTTGATTTGCAGTTCCCTGATGACTAGAGATATTGAACATTTTTTTAGGTGCTTCTTGGTCATTTGAGTTTCCTCAGTTGAGAATTCTTTGTTTAGCTCTGTACCCCATTTAGATAGGGTTATATGGCTGTCTGGAGTCTAATTTCTCGAGTTCTTTGTATATATTGGATATTAGCCCTCCATCGAATGTAGGATTGGTAAAGATCTTTTCCCAATCTGTTGGTTGCCATTTTGTCCTATTGACAGTGTACTTTACCTTACAGAAGCTTTGCAATTCTATGAGGTTCCATTTGTCAATTCTTGATCTTAGAGCATAAGCCATTGGTGTTCTGTTCAGGAACTATTCCCCTGTGACTAGGTATTCGAGGGTCTTCCCCACCTCCTCTTCTATGAGTTTCAGTGTATCTGGTTTTATGTGAAGGCCCTTTATCCACTTGGACTTGATCTTAGTACAATGAGATAAGAATGGATCCATCTACATTCTTCTACATGCTGACCTCCAGTTGAACCAGCCCCATTTGTTGAAAATGCTGTCCTTTTTCAACTGGACAGTTTTAGCTCCTTTGTCAAAGATCAAGTGACCATAGGTGTGTGGGTTCATTTCTGGATCTTCAATTCTATTCCATTGATCTTCCTGCCTGTCCCTGTACCAATACCATGCAGTTTTTAATCACTACTGCTCTGTAGTACAGCTTGAGGTCAGGGATGGCGATTCTCCTACAAGTTCTTTTATTGTTGAGAATAGTTCTTGATATCTTCGGGTTTTTGTTGTTGTTATTCCAAATGAATTTGCAAATTGCTTTTTCTATCTCTATGAAGAATTGATTTGTAATTTTGATGGGGATGCATTGAATTTGTAGATTGCTTTTGGTAAGATGGCCATTTTTACTATATTAATCCTGCCAATCCATGAGCATGGGAGATCTTTCCATCTTCTGAGAGCTTCTTCAATTTCTTTCTTCAGAGACCTAAAGTTCTTGTCATACAGATCTTTCACTTGCTTGGTTAGATTCACACCAAGATATTTTATGTTATTTGTGATTATTGTGAAGGGTGTCATTTCCCTAATTTCTTTCTCAGCCTGTTTATTCTTTGAGTAGAGGAAGGCTACTGATTTGTTTGAGTTGATTTTATATCCAGCCACTTTGCTGAAGTTGTTTATTAGGTTTAAGGAGTTCTCTGATGGAAGTTTAAGGGTCAATTAAGTATACTATCATATCATCTGCAAATAGTGAAATTTTGACTTCTTCCTTTCCTATTTGTATCCCTTTGATCTCCTCTTGTTGTCTAATTGCTCTGGCTAGGATTTCCAGTACTATTTTGAATAGGTAGGGTGAGAGTAGGAAGCCTTGTCTAGTTCCTGATCTTAGTGGGATTACTTCAAGTTTCTCTCCATTTAGTTTGATGTTGGCTACTGGCTTGCTGTATATTGCTTTTACTATGCTTAGGTATGGTCCTTGAATTCCTGATCTTTCCAAGACTTTTACCATGAAGGGATGTTGAATTTTGTCAAGTGCTTTCTCAGCATCTAGTGAGATGATCATGTGGTTTTTTTCTCTGAGTTTGTTTATGTAGTGGATTACATTGATGGATTTCCAAATATTGAACCATCCCTGCATTCCTGGGATAAAGCCTAATTGATCATGATGGATGATTGTTTTGATGTGTTCTTGGATTTGGTTTGCAAGAATTTTATTGAATATTTTTGCATCAATATTCATAAGGGAGATTGGCCTGAAGTTCTCTTTCTTTGTTCTGCTTTTGTGTGATTTAGGTATGAGTGTAATTGTGGCTTCATAGGGCAAAATTTGCTAGTGTTCCTTCTGTTTCTATTCTGTGGGATAGTTTGAAGAGAATTGTTATTATGTCTTCCTTGCAAAAAGCCAAAGCTGAAGGAAGTTGAAGCAAGAGGTCACACTGCATCCATAGCCAAGAGTGGGGGGAGGGGTGGTATGGTGGGAGGAAGGGAGAAAGAGAAAGAGAGATATTTTTGGTGCTCAGTGAACACTTCAATGTCTTCTGCACATGAGATTCTCTCTTCTGTCTCTTGTATTCTGTTGGTGATTCTTGGGTCTATGACCACTGATTTCTTTCCTAGGTTTTCTATGTCCAGGTTAGTCTTTCTTTGTGATTTCTTTATTGTTTCTACTTCCATTTTTAGATCCTGCATGGTCTTAATTCTTTCACCTGTTTTGTTGTGTTTTCTTGCAGTTCTTTAAGGGATTTTTGTGTTTCCTCTGTAAGGGCTTCTACCTGTTTTTCTGTGTTCTCCTGTACTTCTTTAAGGGAGTTATTTATGTCCCTCTTAAAGTCTTCTATCATCATCATGAGAAATGATTTTAATTCTGAATCCTGCTTTTCTGGTGTGATGGGGTGTCCATTGCTTGCTATGGTGGGAGAACTGGGTTCTGATGATGCCAAGTAACTTTGGTTTCTCTTGCTTATGTTCTTGTGCTTGCCTTTTGCCATCTGGTTAACTCTAGTGCTACCTCCATTCACTATCTCTGACTGGAGCCTGTCTTTCCAGTTATCTTGCTTGTGTCAGATCTCCTCAGAGTTCAGATGTCTCTGTGATCCTGAACTCCTGAGTGGAAGAACTGCTGGGTCTCAGGCCACCTCTGGGTTCCTGAAATACTGATTTTCTGAGTGCAGTGGTTCTTCTAGGATGGCTCAGGATATGGTGTCTGCTGCTGTAAGTACAGTGGTTTTTCTAGGATGGCTCAAGATACAGGATCTTAAGTGGAGCAGACCAGCTAGGTGTCTGCCCAAGTCAAAAAGACCAAGTGAGGTGTGTAAGGGGAGTGTTGTTCTGGAGGGGTGAGGTTTGGGTGGCTGATTGGTCCTGAGCGCTTCAGGCTCCCAGTTATAGCTCTGGGGGTGCAGGGTATGGGAAAGGGCTCCTACCTGCTGCTTTGATTGCAGTAGTTTCTTTAGGATGGCTCAGGATTTGGTGTCTTCATGGAAGCAGACCAGCTAGGAGTCTGCCCCAGCCAAAAGGACCAAGTGACCAGCTTTTCTTTTATAAGTAAATTGAAGGAGTAAAGCAAACAAACAAACCAGACAAAAACCAATTTCCCAAATGAATAAAGAAGTCTTATATAAAATGTGTAAGATCCTTTATTTCTGATAAAAATGGATCTTAGTGTGAGTTTAGAAAGATATGCATACTGACTATCTGATGATATTAAAACTAAAATCTGAAAAAGTATGTCCCAATCATGCTTTTAACAGCCTTTTCATTTTTAGAGATATGTACCAGATTAGTTAGGGACAAAGTTGTATGCCTGGAATTTGCTTTGACTCATGTATGACATAGGTCTTGGCAAAAGTAGGTGGGCACATAACAAAGTGATAAAGGGCTCATTATTGTTTGAGCAAGGTGATAAATATTTGCTTTAACCATTTGTTCTGTATATATAGATTTGAATTTTCCATAAAACATGTTGAAAAGCTTTATGTTGGCATTTAAATTTTGTCAATGCTTGCTCAGTGTTAGTTGGTACATCTGTTCTGTTGTTTGCCTGTGGTAATGATGAATTTTGATGAGTCAATTCGGCTGCCTCTAGAGTTTTCTTCCTAAGGTTAATTGCATGCACTTGAGGGCTGGCTGAGGTTGGGAGAGCAAGCTCTGGTTGACGGACATGTTTCTGCTTGAGAAACTAACAGCCTATTTGATTATTAAGCTTTGATGCCATCTTCATTAGCACAATATTCTAGTCACCTGTGGTAACCTGTCCAGATGTCTCTGTGATAATGTTCAGCTTGATAAATTTAGACTTCACAAGATACTACTTGTCATGTTTTACCCTTCTGTCCCAAGGATATTTCAAAATATGTTCAATCCAGCTGTTAATTTGACTGCATAAAATATTGAGAGAATGCTTTTGTGGATTGCAGTGATGTTTGAAGTGTTTCGAGACTCATTTCCCTGTGGATTGGAAAACACTTTGACAGAATCGAAATGAGTCTCAAAATTCAGTTTCTATTATACCTCCCACAGCAACCTTGCACTTTAAGACACACTCTGGGGGGGGGGGGGAAGATGCATTAGCTTTCCATGGCTGTGATAAAATACCCAAGATAATCAACAGGAGGAAATATGCATTTTGCCTTTCCCTTCCAGAAGTGTGGGACTACAGCCAGTTGGCCCCAGTATTTCTGGGTTTCTAGGAAGACAGAATATTATGATGGGGTTGTGTACCAAAGGTGTGTCCCTTCCTCATGGTGGCTTGGAAGCTCAGAGTGAGGAAAAGTTCTGGGTGCTGATGTTCCCAGAAATTTCTCAATGATCAAACAACATTTAGCTCTTCAAGATCAGCTACCTCCCAGGTAAAGTCACTGGCTCAGGACCAAGCCTTTATCACATGTGCCTTTTGAGGACATTACGATGCAATCCATAACAAAGGATAATCTTTGGCTCATGTGTGTTAAATTAACAAGAATAGGATCTAGCTTAAAATTGTTCTGTCCATAATATATACATTCATTTTTTTTCATGAAATTTTTAAAATTTCAGTAATGTTACAAAGTGAGTTTGACAGTTATAGATCATCAAGCTTTTTGATTTATCTTAAATGAAATAATGAAGGCAAATCCCCAGCACAGCTCTAGGTGTGAAATGATGAACCACCTGCATGACAGAAGTGATACAGTGAATAATAGTCATATTTACTTAAGCCTTTATATTTTTTACATTCATATCTTAGATACAATTATAAGCTTATTTCTGTGGGTCTTTGTGTTTTGAAAATACTTGCATATGTTTCATACTTTCACCAAAGAAATAATCCTTAAAATTGAATTTTGATTTCTACAAACTACTAAAAGCCTTCCACAAAGAGGCAAACAACTGACAGTGGAGTTTATATTTACAGCCACAAAGCTTCATAACATGTTCCTGCTTTACATTTCTACCCTGCTTTGTTAATGTCCCCGAGTAATAGATCTTTACATTGTGTGTCCAAAACATACAACATTTAAGAATACATTAGTCCCTAAAATTATATAGAAAGTAGTGTGGATTGATTTATAAAGCACTTCCGACAATGCCAGCTTTAGTAATTGTCCACGCATTCACCACACCATTTTCTTTTATTCTACATGCACAGATCCCTTTGGCATCCCAGTTGAAAATGCGATAACAAGATCCCTTCTGCATTGTTAAAATGACCTATGTTCTCTGTAAAGTTTGAAGGATGTTGGTGGAGACACAGGGTTTCTGGCTGAGGTTTCATCTGCTTGTTGCTTGCAGCATCTGTACTATGCCAGCCTGCTACCTTCTGGTCCCCCAAGTTTTAGCTAATATTTAAAAATAAAAAGAAAAGGAAAAAAAATCTGCTGATAGTTTTACCAATGGCCTCCTGGGGTGATAAATCCCCCCTCTGTTTTGAGCATCTCATCCTTCTCCTTCACTTAGGAAATTATTGGTCTTACTTATGAAACACAAGGTTTGGAAATGGGCTTCTGTGCTCAGAAGAATCAACAAACTTGAAGATTTGATTGTGGTGCTGATTGAATCTATAAAGCAGGAAGAAGAAAAAAGGTTTTCAATTAACGTATACATAATATATTTTGATACTGTGTGTCCAAAAATATAAACAAGTATGGATTGTAACAAGTAAACAAAATAGACAGTTTGCCTGTCATCAGACTTTTTCCAAACAATAAGAAATGTCTGAGAGAAACGATTTCAAAGGAGGAAGGGTTTGTTTGGGCTCCTAGCTTCTGAGATTTCTGTCTGAGGTTGTTTGGCACCATGGTTTCCAGGTCATTGGTGAGGCAGGGCATGGATGTAGAAGAGTGTGTTGGAGCAGAGGACTTCATCTCATGGTAAGCAAGACAGTAGAGGAGACAGGAGGGGCTGGAGCCAGTATACATCCTTCAAGAGCCTGCACATGGCCCATTTCCTCCTCTTGCCTCCACTTCCATAGCTCCATGCTTTACAATAGTCTGTTCAAAGTCTGAATAGTCAGTGGCTTAAAGCTTTGATTAGGTCAGAGTCCTCAGCACCTAATTCATTTTGGAAAAGTTCTTGATGCCCCCAGAGGTGTGCTTTATGACATCTCCATCAAACAGAACATTAGATGGTCCATCACAGCGTGGAGCTCTTGGAATTCACTGTTTTTGGAGTTTAAGCTTTTGCATATTCCTTAGGACTATTATACATTCAAATATCCCCTCTGTGTGCCCCCTTTCCTCTTTGTGAATGTCGCAACATCTGTGTTAATTCACATGCTGGTATCTCAGAAATCCCTTGCTCGTTGTCTTTTTTTATTTATTATTATTTTCCTTCTATTCCCATAGACTCAGTCATTACCATCATCCCATCTTCAAGTTTGAGTTTTTCTTCTGAGTGCACTGGCCCATGTCCAAGCCTTTCTGGTAAAACTGTCATTGCAGTTGTATAACTAGATTTTGCTACTTTGTGGTTTCTTTTTTCTCACCCTTTATCTTCCTCCCCTTGGTTTTACCGCCTAACACTAGATAAGGGATAAAGAAGGATTGAAGAGGAAGAGAGAGACAGAGACAGAGACAGAGACAGAGACAGACAGACAGACAGACAGACAGACAGACATTCCTGAATCTAATTTCTTTCTTGTTTCTTCTTGAGCATCACCAGTAACAAACCACAACTAATCCTCCTTAATGACCACCAACCACAACCCTGCCTCTATGGTGTGTGTGTGTGCGTGCACATGCATATGTGCATATGTGTATATGTGTATACCTCTCTATATGTATATATGTATAGCCTCTGGAAAAACCATGCCTGTGCTAGAGCCCAAGGTAAATCATAGTCAGCTGCTGCAGTCAGTAGGAAGCAGCCCCGTATCACCACACCTGGGATTAAAATGAAGATATATTCTTATATGTCTGTGCTTTCTTTTTTAAGAAACCAAAATTCCAGAATTCTTTCTACAGAGTTGTACTTCTTGGAAGCAAGAATTTCCTTCTGCCTACAACGTTCCTGTCTCTGTGGATATCCGTGTTTTCTTTGGACATCTTTCTTGCCTTTCGGCATACTTTCTTTTAGTACTGTAAGCAAGTATTAAAGGACACTTGTATCATAATTTTCAAGACACTCATCCTCAGATTTTGTTTCTTTCTAGATGGGCTGTGTTCTTGCTCATTTGTTTCTTATTTAAAATGTTTTAATGCACTTTGATTACATTCTACACCCTCTATTAATTTCTCCCAGATCTTCCCTATATTCCTACCTACCACACTTTATGTTTTTGTTTTGCCCATGTATCTCCCCAAAATTAAAACAAAACAAAAACTAAAATTCAAAACAAACAAAATCCAATAAGACAAAAAATCAACACAAAACAAGAGGCACACACATAAAACATGGAATCCATTTTTGTTTGACAACTACTCCTGCGCATGAGGCTTGTCCTGGAGTTTGTGGTTGCAATTCCCAGTAACACTTCAGTGGAAAAAATTTTTCTTCTCCTTTACCAGCAATCAACTGAAAATAGTTTTTTGTTTGGGGGTACGACTTTGTGTTCCCCTCTCTTCTCACTGCTAGCTAGCACTTGGACTGGTTTAGCTTTTGCATGGGGGGTCACAGTCTCTGTAAGTCCATATGTGCATCAGTACCGTTGTGTCTGAAAAGCACTATTTCCCTGAAGTCATCCACCACCTATATCCTTACAGTCTTTTCACTTCTCTTCTGCCTAGATTCGTGAGCCTTGAGAGAAAAGGTTTGATCAAGACATTTAGGATTGAATGCCCTAAAATTGCCGACTCTGCATATTGTCTACTTGGCGTCTCTGTATTAATTTCCATCTACTACAAGAGGAAGCATCTTTTATATGGGTTAAATAAGACATAGATATATGGACATAATGATATGTCATTATAGTAGTAGATTTTCCCCTAGGGCCAATGAGGCATCTAGTCTCAGGTTCGTGACACTTCATCAGTGTGAGGAAGAGAGTCCATCTTGTGGCATGGGTCTTAAATCCAATCAAAAAGTACCACTATTACACTAAGACGTCTTGCAGGCAGGTCGCTATTATAGGTCACAGTTGTGTAGCATGGTGACATTGGTGATTATTCTTTCCCTCTAGTTGCATGCAGAGTACTGGCAAGAACCCTGAATGCTAGCTAGTAGAAGAGAGGCTGCCAGTGGAGCACAGCTCAACTTCTCCATGTTCAATGACATAAGTACATGCTGTCTTCAGCAACAGGGCCTGAGCAGAATGCATGGAGAGCAACCTATGCGTGTTTTTAATGCTTTTAATTTTTTTGAGGACTAGATATTTGAGTACAATAATACAGCATTACTGGAAGATATTTTCTCTGTGCTTGAGGTTTGTTAGGTTTTCTTCTTTTTCTTTTTCTCCCCCCACCCCCCAAGAGTGATTGTAGAATGCCAGACTACCACCGAGGCTGAGCTAGACCAGATGCATGTGTGTCTACATGTTGGTGTTCTTGAGGTGAGAGATGGACAGCTGCAAATAGTGTCACGTCCACATGTGTTCAGTGCTGATCCTCTAACATATTGTTGCGATCGGTTAGTCCAGGCCTTCTTTTCAACATCTGTCGTGCTCCTTCTCTTGATTTTTCAGATATGTGTTTTTCTATCTATTCCATGACAATGGATTTATATAGAGAATATGTAAAACAGTTACTAAAAAGAATGATAAGGAAACAAACCCACAAAGACGTGGTAATTATGTATGTTAGCATTTTACACTAAACTTACGTGGAGTTCTTTATTTATGTAAGTCTCGATTGTTTAAATGTTTGCAATTCTCTGCAGTGAAATTAGAATTGTTTTCAAAGATGCTAAGGATACTCACAGGCATAGCCAGCTCTTTGATGTTTCACAGAGAATCCCCACTTCTTCCTTTGTATATAAAGTCTGAGCAGATGTGTAAGCAAGAGCGGCCTCATAGGAAAACCCTGGATGACTTAGATGCACGTTGCTATGCATGCGGTAAACTGATTATAATGTTGATTATACATTCTACAATGAGTGTGACAAGGAAGCCTGAACAATAAGCCTCTTGTTCCTCACAAGAATGGCTTTGGTTAGGAATTTAATCATATTAAACAATTGCTAGACAGCTTTCAAATGATCAGTTGATTTGTCCCTCACCTTAGGGTAAAGCCCCCATGCTAAAAAAAATTCTCTACACTGCTGCATGGATTTTTTTGAAAAAAAAAAAAAAACCAATTAATCATTTGTCAAGTATCTACTACTTATAAACTATATGCTAAGTAGCATTCTAGGTACCTGATGCACATTTACAAACAAAATTAAGTCGAGAGTTTTGCAAATATTTCTGGAAGTCTCTTTTTAATTGAGACAATGATTTTTGTTGATGATATTTCTCTATGAATTAACTTGCTTTGCTGGGGCTAGAGAGATGGCTCAGTGGTTAAGAGCACTTGACTGCTCTTCCATAAGTCCTGAGTTCAATTCCCAGTAACCTCATGGTGGCCTGTAACCATTTGCCATCCGGTGTCCTCTTTTGGTATACATAAAGACAAAGCACTAATATACATAAAATAAGTGAATAAAATTCTTTTTTAAAAAACTTTAAGAATTTGGCTTTCTGATAATGTAAGAAGCTTCCTGGGATCATTGAATGGCTCACTAGGAAAAGTCACTTGCTGCCTGGCTCAATAGGCTGAGTTTGATACCTAAGTTCCACGTGGCAAAAAAAAAAAAAAGAAAAGAAAAGAAAGAAAAAAGAAAGAAAGAAAGAAAGGAAGAAAGAAAGAAGAAAGAAAGAAAGAAAGAAAGAAGAAGAAAGAAAGAAAGAAAGAAAGAAGAAAGAAAGAAAGAAAGAAAGAAGAAAGAAAGAAAAAAGAAAGAAAGAAAGAAAGAAAGAAAGAAAGAAAGAAAGAAGACTCTCACAAAGTTTCCTCTGATCTCCACATATGCAGTGTGACATGTACATCTATACCCATACATACATTAGACCAATTCATAACCTGTGGATCATGACCCCCTGGGCAAACCTCTATCTCCAAATTATATTACAATTCATAACAGTAGGAGAATTAGTTATGAAGCAACAACAAAACAATTTTGTAATTGGCGTGTCACTACAACCTAAGGGACTGTATTAATGGATTGCAGCATTGGGCAGATTGAGAATCACTGGGCTAGACAAATGAAATATAGCAAAAAAAAAAAAAATCCACTAAAATCACAAAAGTAATCATTCACTCATAGGCTTTGTGAGCTATAAATACAGAATTCGTTTTATTCACAACACATTTCATCTTAGTAGAAGAAACTAAGATTCAAAAACATTAATTTTTCTGGAAGAAAAAAAAACAACCTTGAAAATCCAGTTCAGTATGCATGTACTTCTCAGTAATTATTACAAGCCAGTCTTTCCGCACTGACATAGTTACCAAACCGACTCACAAACTAGAATGCCTTCTCTGTGTACGTTAGCTACAGGTCCTCAGTTCCATTTAACAGAAGATGAGCATGAAGCGTTGAGACACAAAAGGGTTTTTTAGCAGAGGCAATTGTGCTTCCTCAAGGCCTGACATGGGAAAATGAATTTTTAAAAGCCTGTCACATCTGTCTATATACACCTGTCTTACTTCCATCTGAAAAGGCTGACTACGGTCAGAATGCCCTAACAGTTTCTAAAGCTAAACCCCCTGTGTTCAAATTCTGGCCCTGTCACTAGCTAGCTAAACAACCTGAAATGGGTCAGGTAATCTTTCCAATCCTCCATTTCTACATCTGTTAAAATTGAAATAATTTAGTACTTTCCTGCCACATTTGGATCAAAAACATAAATTAAATTATATACAGAACTTCACATCATTTCTGCCTCATGAGAAGCCTTCAGTAAACATGAACATAACTAAATGAATGATGTCAAGGACTGAGGTGACCTAGTGAAAGCTGAGCTGCCAGGTGGTTTCAATACAAGAAAATCCAGCAAGCTTTATGGGGTGTAATCACTAAATGCCAAGATATTATTAAAAAAAAAAAAAAAAAAAAAAAAAAACACCACTCTCTCACGATAGGAAGGCAATTCTAATCACGTTTGGTTTGAGCAAGATAAACCATCCTGAGGTGCAGTGTGGGAGGAAGACCCAGTCTCAGATTGGGACTTTTTGGGATTTGTTAAATTTAGTTTTAGTTTTAGATCCAGGAAGATGGATAACAATAAGAAAACCATGAGTTTTTTAACTTGTGCCTTCATCTATTAGTACTATCTGGTTCTTATACAACCACATTGTGACAACCCGAGTACACCCATGGGCAACCTAGGCAACAACCGGCCTAACAAAGACTTCACATCCACACCAAATTTCAATTAAAAAACTGAAATAGTTTGGTTAAGATAGCGTTGGCTTGTCAGCTCTTTCAAAAGAAGCCAGTAGAGCAGAGACCTTAGAATAATGGTGTGAAGTAGTCAGTTGATGGGCTTCATTCCCCGAGTGCACCAGCATGTTTTTGAATAACCTTGCCTGTGAGTGAAATGACCTTGAAGACAAGACTGAGGACTAAGGATGCCATCATGAGCTTCTGATGTAATTTTTCTAAGGGTTTAGCTGAATTGTCATGAATTTTCAAAGTTTTCTAGATTGCATCATAGCTTTGAACTCCATCGTTAGAGATGTGTTTTTATTAGTAAATTAAGAAGCTGCTCTGAGAACAGGAGTGAGCAGGAATAAAGGAATCCTGGCTAATAAATAACACTGAGAACTTCCTCAGTCTGTGTTAAGAACACATCATAATACTTGATATATATGATATCAGCAGAAAGCAACAGCCCCGTGACAAAGCCATTTCTATAATTATATATTTGTATGAAAGAGCAGAAGAAACTGAGTCCTAGTATTATTTACTTACCACTTGACTTTTGGTTAAGTGCTCAAACATGAGCATGCTTTTTTTCAGTACATAATGTTAACTGTGATGACATATGACCTCTAATTCCTGTGTAATGCTGTTTTAATATCAGGAAGAAATATGAAGGAAAGAAAGAAGTCACTTTGTCTAGTATTAAATCGGTTAAGCAGCAGTTGATAACTGAAAGTGGTTATTGTGACTACCTAATATATTTGAGCTTTTTTCTATAATTATAGACTTGTATGTGCATGCTCCTGTGTTTACACACATGCATGCATGTGTGTGGGGGCTGTACTGCGTCTCATATTCTTCATCTGTAGGCATTAGTTAATAAGGTCATTTTGTTTACATTGCAGCAGCTTTTATCTTCCTATTGATTTATGCATTTGCATGTGAAATGGTTTATGTAAACAGATGCCAGATTATACATATGGAGGTTAGAGGGCAACCTGTAGGGGTCAGTTCTCCTTTTTACTGTGTGGGTCCTGGGGGTTGAACTCACATTCCCAGGCTTGGTGACAAGTACCTTTCACTTTCTGAGCCATCTCACTGGACCACTTTTGGTGTGTTCAACGGTAAAACTGACACAGACACAGACACACACACACACATTTACGATTGAGTCATTTGATTCTTTTCTGTTTTTTATCAACATCATTTCCCTGCTACAAAATTAAGCACAGAGGCCACTCCAAGTAAGCTCAAAGAAAGATTATGCCAATGGCCCATATGTTGGAGCATACCCACAGGAGCTCATAACTATTCCCCAGGGAGCAACTCTTACAAAATGAAACTAGTTTACGGAGAGGGGGGGAGGAAATAACATACAGAGAATTAATATTGGAATAATTACTGGGTCACCACATTCCTGTACGTGTCTGAACAGAAAACACTGCCTTTCAGGTTTATAAAGGGTGTTTCTAATTCAATATGCCACATGCATTTTTCTTTATATTTCTAGATCATTACAGAGTCAACATTTACCAAATAAATTCTGCATACTTCTAAATGGCTGCCTTTAAAGATAGCTTGACTATATCTTTTGCTGTTTCCTTTTTAGCCTGAAGGCTGAGGAAGCAAGTAGGTAAAGCCCACCACCTGGCAGCATAAGTTCTCAGTACAGGGTGTGTCAAGTCCTCCCTGGTGCTTTGATAATATAGCCAGAACTCCTTTGTTCCATGTGAGTACAGCTCATAAACACTGGTCATTCCATTCATATTCAATTAGAGTTCTCTTGACTCCCCTTATTAAAGTCTACAAACTATTAAGCATAAAATTAAAGTTGAACAGTTCAGTACTTTTTGACATCTAACACTATTTGAAACACAGTGATCTGAAACTCCCATGTCAAGAGTCATCCTTTGCAGCCTGTGGCCAATGAAAAGTGAAAGCATTGCTGAGAAACGAGTAAATATATAAACTTGATCGTTAGCATGCATAATGTTAAGACCGCTACTGTGCTCATACAAATGCATCAGCCAGTTTGTTGAACACAAGCTATTCCATTGATTTAACGGAGGCTACATGGTTATTATTGCCAGAGCTCCAGTGAAGGAAATAATTAAAGCACTAAGCATTTTAAAGGTTCTGAAATGACTTCAGGCAATGAGAGAAAACAGAGGAAATCTATATACTGCAGTTGTAAAGATATAGAATTTCTGGTCTTTGCTCTGAACAATTGTGTGTGTGTGTGTGTGTGTGTGTGTGGTGTGTAGGGGCATATACACATGTGTGCATGCACATGTAGAAGACAAAGATGGAATTCAAGTGTTTACCTCTATTCTGTTTTTAAACAAGGTCTCTCTCTGGATCTTCATGTTTTTGATAAATTAGTTGACCAGCAAGTCTCCAAGATCTTGTACTGGGATTATAGAGGTGTGTACATGTCTTGTGCCTAGCTTTAAGCTGCTGGGGAATTAGAGCCCCATTTCCCATACTTTTGCATGAAGCACTTTACTCACTGAGGCATCATCCCAGCCCCCAGATAGTGAATCCTTTTCACTATTAACAGGGAGACTTATAGCAAATTTTATGTGCTGCAGGAGTCACTTTTATTTATTTATTTTTATTTGGAGAGCATAACAGAGAGTTTGTATGAGATGGTAAGACTGGATAGATGCTCAGCAGTTAAGAATGAAGTTCACTTCATAGAACCTACATCAAGTAGCTTGCAACAACCTGTATCTCCAGTTCCAGGGCATCCAGGTTCCTCTTATATGTTCCAAGGGTATCTTTAGAGAATGAGACAGTACGTCTTCTCACTGCTTGATTCCAGTTTATGTGATTATTTTATTGGATAATTTATTTACATTTCAGATGTTATCCGGTTACCCCATACCCCCCTCCACCCAGGAACCTCCTATCCCATCCCCCCTCCTCCTGCTTCTATGAGAATATGCCCCCACATACCCCCCCACTCCCACCTCCCAAGCTCAAATTCCCCCACACTTGGCATCTAGCCTTCATGGGACCAAGGATCTCCTCCTCCACCTAAGCCCGACAAGGCCATCCTCCCCTACATATGTAGCTGGAGCGATGAGTCCATCCCTATGTCCTCCCAGGCTGGGGGTTTAGACCCTGGGGAGCTCTGGTTGGTTGGTATTGTTGCTCTCCTCATGGGGGCCACAAAAAACTTTCAGCTCAGTCTTCTCTCTCACCCCTCCATTAGGAACCATTTGATCAGTTCAATGGTTAGCTGTGAGCATCTGCCTCTAAATATGTCAGACTCTGGCAGACCTCTAAGGAGACAGCTATATCAGGCTCCTGTCAGCATGCACTTCCTGACAACTACATCAGTGTCTACCTTTGGTGACTGCACATGGAATGGATATCCAGGTGCAATGGGCTCCAGACGGCCCCTCCCTTCAGGTTCTGTCCCACACTTTGTCTCCATATTTGCTCCCTTGAGTATTTTGTTACTCCTTCTAAGAAGGACCAAAGCACCCGCACTTGGTCTTCCTTCTTCATGAGCTTCATGTGGTCTGTGAGTTGAATCTTGGGTATTTTAACTTCTGGGCTAATATCAAATTATCAGTGACTATTTACCATGTGTGTTCTTTTGGGATTGGGTTAGCTCACTCAGGATGATATTTTCTAGTCCAATTCATTTGCCTAAGAATTTCCTGAAGTCATTGTTTTTAATAGCTGAGTAATATTCCATTGTGAAAATGTACTACATTTTTTTTGTATCCATTCCTCTGTTGAAGGACATCTGGTTTCTTTCCAGCTTCTGGCTATTATAAATAAGGCTGCTATGAACATAGTGGAGCATGTGACCTTGTTATATGTTGGAGCATCTTCTGGGTATATACCCAGGAGTGATATAGCTGGGTCCTCAGGTAATGCTATGTCCAGTTTTCTGAAGAACTGCCAGAGTGATTGTAGTAGCTTCCGATCCCACCAACAATGGAGGAGTGTTCCTCTTTCTCCACATGCTCACCAGCATCTGCTATCACTTGAGATTTTGATGTTAGCCATTCTGACTGGTGTGAGGTGGAATCTCAGGGGTTTTTTTGATTTGCATTTTCCTGATGACTAAAGATGTGGAACATTTCTTTAGGTGCTTCTTGGCCATTCGAGTTTCCTCAGTTGAGAATTCTTTATTTAGCTCTGTACCCCATTTTTAATAGGGTTATTTGGTTGTCTGGAGTCTAATTTCTTGAGTTCTTTGTATACCTTGGATATTAGCCCTCTATAGGCTGTAGGATTGGTAAAGATCTTTTCCCAATCTGTTGGCTGCTGTTTTGTCCTATTGACAGTGTCCTTTGCCTTACAGAAGCTTTGCAATTCAATGAGGTCCCATTTGTCAATTCTTGATCTTAGAGCATAAACCATTGGTGTTGTGTTCAGAAACATTTCCCCTGTACTTAGGCATTCGCTGGTCTTCCCCACCTCCTCTTCTATTAGTTTCAGTGCGTCTGGTTTTATGTGAAGGTCCTTTATTTACTTGGATGTGAGCTTTGTACAAGGAGATAAGAATGGACCGATTTGCATTCTTCTATATGTTGACCTCCTGTTGAACCAGCATCATTTGTTGAAAATGATGTCCTTTTTCCACTGGATGGTTTTTGCTCCTTTGTCAAAGATCAAGTGACCATAGGTGTGTGGGTTCATTTCTGGATCTTCAATTCTATTCCACTGATCTTCCTGCCTGTCCCTGTACCAATACCATGCAGTTTTTATCACTACTGCTCTGCAGTACAACTTGAGGTCAGGGATGGTGATTGCCCCAGAACTTCTTTTATTGTTGAGAATAGTTCTAGCTATCCTAGGTTTTTTGTTATTCCAAATGAATTTGCAAATTGCTCTGTCTATCTCTATGAAGAATTGATTTGGAATTTTGATGGGGATTGCGTTGAACCTGTAGATTGCTTTTGGCTATATGGCCATTTTTACTATATTAATCCTGCCAATCCACAAGCATGGGAGATCTTTCCATCTTCTGAGAGCTTCTTCAATTTTTTTCTTCAGAGACTTGAAGGTCTGAACATACAGATCTTTTACTTGCTTGATTATATTCACACCAAGGTATTTTATGTTATTTGTGGCTATTGTGAAGGGTGTCATTTCCCTAATTTCTTTCTCAGCCTGTTTATTCTTTGAGTAGAGGAAGGCTACTGATTTGTTTGAGTTGATTTTATGTCCAGCCACTTTGCTGAAGTTGTTTACCAGGTTTAGGAGTTCTCTGGTGGAAGTTTTGGGGTCACTTAAATATACTATCATGTCATCTGCAAATAGTGAAATTTTAACTTCTTCCTTTCCTATTTGTATCCCTTTGACTTCCTTTTGTTGTCTAATTGCTCTGGCTAGGACTTCCAGTACTATATTGAATAGGTAGGGTGAGAGTGGGCAGCCTTGTCTACTCCCTGATCTTAGTGGGATTGCTTCAAGTTTCTCTCCATTTAGTTTGATGTTGGCTACTGGCTTGCTGTATATTGCTTTTACTATGCTTAGGTATGGGCCTTGACTTCCTGATCTTTCCAAGGGATGTTGAATTTTGTCAAATGCTTTCTCAGTATCTAGTGAGATGATCATGTGTTTTTTTTGTCTGAGTTTGTTTATGTAGTGGATTACATTGATGGATTTCTGAATATTGAACCATCCCTGCATTCCTGGGATAAAGCCTAATTGATCATGATGGATGATTGTTTTGATGTGTTCATGGATTTGGTTTGCAAGAATTTTATTGAGTATTTTTGCATCGATATTCATAAGGGAGATTGGTCTAAATTCTCTTTCTCTGTTGGGTCTTTGTCAGGTTTAGGTATGAGCTTGATTGTAGCTTCATAGAACAAATTGGGTAGTGTTCCTTCTGTTTATATTTTGGGAAAAAGTTTGAAGAGAATTGGTATTAGGTCTTCCTTGAAGGTGTCAAACAAAACAAACAAACAAACATACAAAAACAGAAATAAGTGAAAACACAATCTGACAAAAAAAAAAAAAAAAAAAAAAAAAAAAAAAAAAAAAAAAAAAGCCTTTCTCTCATTGCCAGAGATGTTCCTTAAGGAGAATTCCAAACAATGTAAGCAGAGAAGTAGCTGGAAAAGCTCTGTGTTGAATCCTAGGCAAAATCCCTTCAGAATTCCTAACCCCTTTGCTGCACAGTGCTGTTCTGCTTCAAGGAATGTTACTTCTTGTAGACGGTGATTTAGTTTGAACATATGTAAGTGTCAGTTAGTTTTTCTTGCTTTTTATCAGAAGGACTTGTTATAATCATGCAGAATAATTGGAAGCGAACCTTGGGGAAACAAGTGTGCACAACACAGAAATCTTAATACCTGAGTTATCCATCTAAACGATGTACATGCTTGGCCTTGTTTGCATGCTGCTATTGTTCATTTGACCATCTATCCTATACTGTTTCATACATATCATTAGCACCTACAGGAAATTAAATGACTTTGACATTCACTTTAACTATATTGATCTCTCCAAACTAGAAATTCCAGTATTTTGGGCACTTTATATTTATTTCATTATTCTCCCGTCTACTTATTTTCTGCCATCTTTTTTCTCTTTCTATAATTTTTTAAAATTCATTTTACATCCTAATCACAGTCCTTCCCTCCTCTTCTCCCAGTTCTTCCCTTACAAATCACTTACCCCATTATCCCCTCCTCTTTTCCTCAGAGAAGGAAAGGCCTTCCTTGGGCATCATCACACCCTGGGGCATCTAGTCCTCTCCTACTGTGGACCAAGAAGGCAGTCCAGGTAGGGGAAGGAGATCTGATGGCAGGCAACAGAGCCAGAGACAGGCTCTGCTCCAATTTTTAGTAGAACCACACTAATACCAAGCTGCACATCTGCTACAAATGTAGAGGCGTGGCCTAGGTGCAGCCTCTGCATGCCTTTTGGTTGGTGGCCCAGGGTTTTGTGTGGTCCACCATGGTTCCACGTTAGTTGACTCTGTAGGTCCTCTTGTGATGTCCTTGACCCTTATGGCTTGCTCTATTCTATCCTCCATTCTTTTACAATACTTTTTGAGATCTGCCTGATGTTTAGCTATGGGGTCTTTGCATCTGTTTTCAGCTGTTGGATGAAGCCTCTTGGAAGACAGTTATGCTAGGGTCTTGTCTGCAAACAAAGCAGAGTATCAATAATAGTGTTGGGGTTGTCTCTCTCACACGGGATGGATCTCAGTTTGTGCCGGTCAATCGTTGGCCATCTTGACTGCTTATACAGATAAACAATACAAGATATATAGAGAGAACACCTATCTATTCTTAGACCCTTCTTCTATAAAATGTGGACAAGAATGGTCCTTTCCTTCAAGAATTTTGCTAATTAAATGAGTTAATAAAAATCAAACCCTTATGTAACTTACACACTGTAAATATTACAATTATGGTTATAAAATTATGATGACAATTTTGCCTTGTAAGTTCTATGCTGAGCAAACCACTTCACAGTTCTGAACCTCAATTTCCTTAACATAGAAACATGAATATATTTTCTACCACCTCAAATAGATCATGAATCTATCAAAAGGATTCATAAGACATGAGACAAAATTCATTTTAAAATCCTGACAATAGAACGTAAATAGAATTAGTTGCAAGCCTAGTTTCATCTCTTAGTAGATATATGACCTTATGTGAGACCTTATATGTGATGTCTGAGAAATAATGGTAACAGGGCTATCTCATACAGTCATTGTGACACTTCAACATATTGCATAAAGATTTCAGCTTTGTGACTGTCATTCAGAAATTACTTATGGATGCTTTCAGGATGTGGTCTCTATAGGAAATACCTATAATTTTGACTTGATACAAACATAAGAAAGTTTATATACTCATATAGAAGTGTGTCATCAATTTAATTTGATGTTTAATTAATGTAACAATTTAATTTAATTAATTTAATTTATTTAATTCAATTTATTGTTTAATTGATGTAACAATTTAATATAATGTTTAATTAATGTAACAATTTAATCTATGGTTATTAAAAGACAGAAACAACATGGGAAGTATAATTGTCAAGCATGTAAGATGGCACACAATAAAATATCATCACAGAACAGTAAAAATCATCATTCAGAAAACCCAGTTGTCTTACAACCTGTATGTATGTAAATTTGTATGTGTCTGGGACAGTTTTACACATATGAAAATTAGAGAGCAAAATGAGAAGAAACATTATATAGCATACATAAATAATGTTCAACTGACTGCCAAAGTAGGATGATAAATACTTACCTATTTCTACCCGCTTTACATTTTTGTTGATATTTGTAGTTTAAATGTAAGAGTATGCATTGGAATTTATGTAATACTGACTGTATTTAGTTGTATTCTGAAGCGGCAAGGACTCAGAGAAACTCGGAACTTGAGGGTTCATAGCCTTTCCAGACCATGTTGTGTATTGTTCTAAATTTACTACTAATATAATAGCACTTGCCCAGAGAAAGCCAAGATCAATTGGTTGGATAGACATGAGGTCTGTGGGCAAACTAACAATGGTTTGATCAAACTCTAAACACACCTCTGGAGGCAAAGAGTAACGTCTGTCTTTGCTGAAGCAGCAGGTCCATATCATTATGAATAAGTCTTTCAATGCCATTTGTTAAGCTAGAAACCCAGTGAACAGCATCTAAGGATCTAGGACTTCACCAATGTCAGCATTGCCATATCCGCACCAGTATTTAGTCTAGAAAAATATGGTCTTCTTGAAGTAATTAGAAAGTGCTTGTCAAACAGCGCAACTGAGGATAGACTCTGGGTGACCTCAGAAAAGAACAAAAGCTCAGAGGAATTTCCATAAGGTTGTAAATTTGGCAAGAGGTCTACACAATCTCTGATAATTAGACTTTTCAACACATTTGGATTTGCTAATTGGATCTAAGTTTTAATTAGACTTTTATGTAACTAAGAATGACATATCATGGTATGAATTTAATGTGCTCTTACAGTTGAAACCAACAATTATCAAGCTTTCCCAAATTATCTTAATAAGAAAAAACCTGGCTTTGTTGATCATATTGTGACATCTTCGTCTCTCGCAATAAATTGGGCACATTTCAGTTCTCTTAATTAAACACCTTTTGGGAGCGCAAAGAGATACTTAGGTTTTAACAAGAAGCACCCAAGTTGTTTGTTTGTGAGGGAGATTTGCCAGTATGTTGATGACTCTGGAAGCTACAGACAAAACTCAGGACAAAGAAATAAATCATCTTGCAGGAAATGACACTAGTAACCAGACGTCCCTGTAAGCACTCAATTAATCAAATTGTTTCTAAATATGACTGAAGCTGGGTTATGCTTTTACCTTGTGCATTCCCAGAACCAGTCTCAGTTTGAATGTTTGTGATGCTGGCACTGGGTTAAGAGCCTGACAACATTCCCACTGTGCACAAACACTGTTCCCTCAGCAGATCTGTTTGTAGACCTGGCATTCATTCATTGACTGAAGCCTCATCATTTATTTCTTTCCTTCTTAGTTTTAATTGAGACTCATCAAGTTTTATTCCTCTGACATTTGAAAGTAGTAATTTTAAAACTGGTAACTCTCAGATCTGGATACTGCAAGAGGCAATAACATAAGATTTTCATGAAAAGAATACTGTTGAAATATTCCAAGAAAACTAGTAGCACTGACCAAAATCCAAATTATGTTTTGGTGTGCTGTTAATGGTTAACACACACACATTCACCACACACGCACTTTATATCTGATTATCCTCTATATAAAGCAATTGTTCTTCTATCCGAAATACTTTAATATTTTAAAGGTCTTTTTCCTCTTAAAGCAATATACAATTAAATAGCAAAATTAAGGCTCTGAGAAAATTTAAGTTATTCAGTAACTGATATATTTGTGAGAGATTCTCCAAGGGTTACATGTGCTTTTATTCTCCCAATTAGCACACTATGGTGATGGAGCCTTCGGTGAATATGTGACTTCTCATTAATTCAGATGTCCTCTGTGATTCTTGTAAAGCATGCTGGCTTCTGACATATGCCATATGATGGTATTTAAAGGCAAGGGATGGCATTTCTGATTGCTTCATTTGCTGTTAAAAGAGATGAGTTTTCATACCAGTTATTACATGAGGTAGCACACAGTTCTCTACAAGGCTCCACAGAGGTGACGGGGCTGCTCTTCAGTCAAAGAAGTGACCAAAGATTTTTTGCCTTTCAGCTTGGGTGCTGGAATCCTGTCACAGGTCTGAATGGGTCACTGACTGACAAGAAACTGGAGAATAACATGCGGGGTGTGGTTCTACGCGTGGTGACTGTATTGGTAAGCACCATCTTCACCTTGTAGTTTGAGATCATAGAGTATCCTCTGTATTTCTCTGCTTTTTTGTTTATCAACTAATTTTATAATCTTAAAAGAGCTTTGACCTGAACCTTGGCTGTGATGTCTAAGACAGCTTCAATTGTCATGTTACCGAGCCTCCCATCTCTAAGAATCTGAAACTGATCTGTAGCCTGTACTTTTTCATTACAGTGCTTTTGTTAGGATATTTCTTAGAATTTTAGGTCTGATTTCCTACAGTTTCTACACTTTATAAGAAGTGGGATCCCTCAAACATGTCCATCACTGAAACAATAGGATGCACATAGAGATATCAATGGAAAGATCACCCACTTGTTTAATAGATGCTTTTCTAGCATCACTGGTCCTGGGGGTACCAGCAAATAAGATAGGTATGTGTGACAGTCTTTTGTGACCTCACCATTTATGATTTTGTGAGTGGGATTATATATGGGGACATTTGCCATGATTCGAATCACTTGGTAAAAAAAATCAATAAAGGTAACTATTATCATTTTGTATTACCTTTGGCTAGAAAGATGGTTCAATAGCTAAGAACTGATACTGCCCTATAAGAAACCTGGGTTTCATTTACAACATCCATGTCAGGTGACTCACAGCCATCTGTAACTCTAGCTTCAAGGGAATCTAATTCCTGTGGTATGAAAAGCTCCTTTACAGGCTAAATTACTCACATAATTATTAATGAACAAGGCTATTTGATACAGTGATAATAACTGGATATTCATTACAGTTCAATGTCAGCAGCTCTCTGTATGCTTAATATGAATTAAACAAATCTAAACCTAATTTCTTTATAAATTATCTGAGCCATGTGCAAAAGAAAATCTAAATGAGTAGCCTAGTCCACTCTTCAGCACATCTATAATTTATTTTTAGTTGTTGTTTTAATGCAACCATCACTTATAATTACTTCACCAACGTTTACAACGAAAATGTGAATATGCTTCTGTTTGAACCTAAGTGTGTAGATATCAATTTGCATTTAATAGTTAAATTAGCTAGCTTAATAGTTAAAAGGTAGACAATTGAAGTGCAAGCTAATCTCCTTTCTAGTGATTGTCATGGAAACTCCATCAAAGCTAATGCACGGGCTTTGGTTTTCTTTGGGAAAGAAAAGTAAACATTTAAAGCAAATTACCCAATTAAAGATTTCAGTTGCTAAGCAAATAATTATTTAGTATTTATTATACGATAGACTTGGCAATACATATAGAGTAGCGAACCCAATGATCCTAACCTTGGGGTATGGTTAGAATTTGGTATGTGGATCCTCCGTAAGATGATACAGTACAGATTTGTTGTTTACTATTTGTCAGCTTCCCTCTGAAGTCCCCTGTATAGATTGTCTATTTGGGGTATTGCTGTATTCACAGTGTAAAGTATTCTAACCCACCAAAATATGAAGGAGTAAAATAAATCAACCACAAGATGAACAAAAAAAAAAATGTAAGCCTACACAGATGACAGAGCAGAGTTGAAATCCAAATCCAGCCAGCCTGGACTCTAGACATTTTAACTCCTACCCCTATGTAGTACATCAGGCTCCCTCCACTCCCACTGTGATGAGAGAGAGAAGAGAGACATCTGTGGGATTCTATTTGACTGGAAAATTGGAAATGTTTAAACTCTGAATGAGGTAAAAGTGAGTCTTATGGGGAGCGCTTCACAGGATCAATCATTTTAAATTCATTTCCAGGCTGTATAAAATGGCTTTGTTCAAGGCAGTAGTGGTAATGTTGCCTATCCTAGGTTCACCTGTTTGCTGCAAATTCAGCGTTGTGCAAATCCTGAGAGCAAGACAACCAGAGACGGGAAGCTCAGTTGCTTTTCCTGATTGTCTGCAATGAACTTGCCAGTTGGGTGCCCAGTTGGATGAGCATTTGCTACTTTTTTTTTTTATATCCACACAGCTTACAGCCAGCATGAAATCACTTCATATGCTTACTCATACATTTATGGGACTAAATATGAAACTGCCCTTCTTATTTAGTTCCTGTATGCATGTTTCTAAGTCTGTTATGTGTCCGTTGTAAGCTCTCTTCATCCAAATTGAGAATCATATACCCTCTATTCATGCCTTTTCTCTTAAATCTTGATGCATTTAAATTACAACCATTACAGAATTAGGTCCCCATGTACAGTTGGACTCAAACTGTAGATGTGACCACTGCCCCAGTCTATTTTATTCAGGAAAGTATTTCCAATATTTTTCCAAAAGTTGAAAATCCCTGGTGTAAATTCTCCAGGATGATTTTTAATCCCTGTGATATTACAACAGAAATTTAGTGAGTTCACTCATCCACTTTTACCTCTTAGAAAACTTACACCATCAGTTACAGTTATGAAGCTGACTATCCTTAAGTTTTGGAACTCACATTTTTACCATTACTAATGGTATTTCAATGATCTGTTGTAAACAGTCAAACATAGATCAAGTAATTTGAGACTCCATTACATGGGACCCTTAAAGCAGGCAGTAACTGGTATACTCAGGCAGTTCATTGAACAGCATTAAGTGAAGTTAGCTGTCACAGGACAGTAAACAGCACTAAAGGAACCAACAAGGATGCTGAAACCCCTGGGCCTGGTTGCATAAGGAAGCTCTGGGTTTGGCTGAACATGAAGCAGACTCCAGCAGCTGGAACCAGAGCAAAAGATGTAATCTGGAGATCTGTTGGGACAAGAAGAGGATACAGAAAGAGTCACTGCTCAAACCACAACCAGGAAGAAGTACACAGAGACACAAGATACTCTAGTCTTATGGCTGCTGTCTTACCAGCACTTTCGATTTCCCTCCAGTTAAAACTTCATCAGGTGGTGGTGGTACACACCTTTAATCCCAGCAGAGGCAGGAGGGTCTCTGTGAGTTTGGTCTACACAGTGGGTTCCAGGATAGCCAAGGCTATACACATAGAAACCCTGTCTCAAGGGGACAAAAATCCAGCCAGAAGCCAGAAGTCCAAGGAGCCTGAGTAAGCCAAAATGGGCTTGTCTCTTCCAACATAGAGTAGACAGAGAGGGCTGCAGAAGTCTGAGAGGAAGCTGGGTAAGCATGCGCCAGCACTGTCTTGTGATTAGACCTGTCCAGGGAATATCACATGTTTTTATTTAGTCCTTATCAGATACTATAAAAGCTATATTGAGTCTAGACATTTATAAAAGCACAATAGAGTGATGTCTCAATTTCCATATCCATGTTGCCAAAAACAGCTAGATAGCTTTGGCTTAATGTTCAGTTATAGAAGCCACATGCTTTGCCATTCCTTGTCTTTTCAATCAGAAAAAGAACTGGAAAACCAACAAACAAACTCTCATTGGTTAGATTAAATACATTATGACCACTGATATTTGAGGGCATGTGTTCCTAGATGGACAGCGCCAGGGCACTTTACAGAATGATGTCACATAGCATATGATAGATGTTTTCTACCATAAACAACATCACAGAAATATTTCTTGAAATAGAGGAAATGAATACATGACAGCCAGGCAGGTCCTGCCCCTGGTATCTCTGATAGTTCCTTTTCTGTTTCTTGAAAGTCAGTCCTTGTTTCTTACCAACTATACCAAATGGTTTGTGTTAGTACAAAGCAATAATGAAGGTGGTGTTCTCTCTCTTTTAACAGGCAGAGTTACACTAATTGATACAGCTAGCTGTAAATGACCAACATGCCATTTGATTTTTTTTTATATGATAAACCTTGCATACTGTTTGGCATTTCACTCTGTTATAATATAATCCTAAAGAATTAGTTCTTACTTCCATGGGTTGATGGCATCTCTAATGAAGTGTGTGCTCATTCCCCAGTTCCTGGAAGAAATACCTATAATGGGTTTTTGGGTGCTGAGGCATACACAATATACACCTGTTTAGCACACTAGTTCTTTACCTTCCTCATGCTATGACCCTTTAATTCAGTTCCTCATGTTGTGGTGACCCCCAACCATTAATTTATTTTCATTGCTACACTATACCTGCAGTTTTGCTACTGTTATGAATTATAATGTATGTATCATTTGACTCCCATGGTGGGTCATGACCCACAGGTTGAGGACCACTGCTAGCAAAACAGGCTTTTCTCACTGAAGCAGACCATCTTGTGTAGTTTCAAAACGTTCTTGAAAAAATACTCTCAGTGAATTTGTCCTATGTTAAATATGCACATTTCTGTCTACATTCTATAAAATGTTTCAATGACCTTGTAGAAATGTGCAGTAAGATGTTTACTATAAAGATTTGATAATTTTTGTTTCACAAATTTAAAGTCTTTCATACATTAGAATCTCTGAATTAAAATAAATATTTCAATTGTTATTTGAAACCCTGATTGAGTGTACACTTGTCTTTAACAGTTATGTGAAAATTAATTGTTAAACATACAAATGAAAACATTTTCATTAATTTTTTTTTTATTAAGTGAATTTCATGAGTAGACCTGAAGGTTAAACCCCAGCACTGGTTAAGAAGCTTCATAAGGAGAAAGAGTATTTAGAGGTTGCCTTCAATTTGATCAAAACACATTAACATATGAACTTATGAAACAATAAATAGAAATACTTCAAAAGAAAAGATGTAATAGCATGGAATTGAGCCAAGTGAAGCAAAAGTTGAACAGCACCAGCTACAGAAAATATTGTTCAAAACCATTGCTGCAATCACAGAAAGAAATACACAAAGGGAGCCTGCCTGCACTAATAGCATACAAGTGAAAGCCAGGCTTCATGTCCAGTGCAGTGTGGCTCTGTAAACATTTTGCAGTAAGAAAAGCTATTCACTCACAGAGGCAGACAGCGCCACACTGCGCCATCCTTCTAAGAGTAAATTCTTCTCCCTAACATTCTCCATGATTAGTTGCATTTGCTGAAACTGTTTTCAGTGCATCTTGGTTTTCTTGGAAGATTCTCATATGATATCTGAGGTTAAAATGAGGCACATTATTATGTAGTACATTGTCAACTACTGACTCTGGTTAAAAGGAAGAACTTTGATAAGAGCTTGTATGATGAGCTAAGTATTTTACTTAGGGAGCAAGCACGTAAGACAGAGGTAACATCCTCTTATAATCTGTTACCAGATACACCCTACTATTCCTAGTGACATCCACCAAGACTAGCCTTGTGTATTTGGGGTATGAATTTATTATCCATTTTTCTGTATTATTTTACTCAGGTGTTTTTGCAACTGTCTCACTGCAGTTATACTTAACAATTCCATTGGTCCTAAATTCCAGTATTATGTTTTAAAAATTAATAGGACAAATAGGATTTTCACTTAGAATATTTGCAACATAGAAATAATTTAATATTTTGTGGGGCATCTTAGGCTATTCTGATGACTTGAAAAGACCTTAAAGAAATGCATGTATGTACATATGTATATGCATGCATGTGTGGCATGTGTGTGTGTGTATATACATGTATGCTTTCATGTGGTGTGTGTGTGTGTGTGTGTTTGTATAGGGGTGGGAAGGAACAGAATGGAGATATATCTCTATGTGGGACACAGACTATGGCAGAATTCTAATTCTAGGCCAAACATGATAGCTACAGACTGGATCCTAGCACTGGAGAAGTTATAAGAAGTAGCCCAGGAGTGCCAGCATCCTGAGCTACACAATGAAAGCCTGTCAAAAAACAAATGAAGAAGCACCAAAACAACAACAAAAGATTTCTAGTTGTTTGTTTCTTACAGTTATCTATTTAGTGTAGATAGGTGTTTTTCACTTATTTGTTTGTTTGTTTGTTTGTTTGTTGGCAGGGGGAGACAAAGATACTTTGTTAGGTATTATTTTTTGGTACAGTGTTTCCTCCTTGATTCTTTATTGAATCCTTGTGAACTTGGTCACACAAACCAGATAACTTGATAGAGGCCCTCTGATTTATTTTATTTGACTCTTGAGTGAATGCTAAGACACATGATTTTTGCTGGTCCTTTCTGGAGAACACCTAGATCTCCCAGACTCCCTAAAACACACTGCCTGGATCTGTCACTTCTCACACAGCCCAAGTTACTGAAAGCTCACCTACCGTCTAGTGCTTTAATCCTTTAAAAGATCTTTATATTTTATCTGACAATGTTTCCCTTTATTTAATTGTCTAAGAAAGGGATGTGGTGGCTTGGGCTGGGTTGGGGCAGCCATCCTTTCAGCTGTCTCGGATACTCTGCTTAATGTATTTCAACATTTTAGACTTCCCAGCCTATTTAGTGTTGCCAAGGGAACTCCTGAGCCATACACATATCCACTGATATGTTCATACACACTACCTGCACCGTCTGTATAGAAGGCTCACATCAGGCAAGAGTGAAGCACAAGTAAGGCAGACAAACATGGCCATTGCTAGCATAGAAGATGGAATCTATTAGAGAAAAATAGTAGCCAGAAATGTAGTTACTAATGAGTAGCTAAATGAGGGAAATTGGGAAAATTGTTGCAAGGGTTAACTGCTTGAGATACACATTTTAAAATGTGAAAGACTGTTTTGTTTTTCTTAGCAAAACAACAACAACAAAAAACAAAACCTTAGAAGGTAGAAAATGAAAAGAAAGGATAGATAAATAGTTTACACATAAATAAAATCTGAATTTAAACTTCAAATAAATAGTAATGTAGACATAAAAATCTCTGCCCATTTTCTTACAAGATTTATAATTTGATCATCAGCATAAGATTTTATATATATTCTCAGCAATGACTACAAAGAACATAAGAATTATTCTCTATTTTCAGAAACATTAGGACAGATACATCTTGTAACATGAGTAAAAATTAAAAAATGAAAATTTTCATTTCTCATCTAAACAGCTCATATTATTATGGTTAAAAAAGAAAACTAGTTCAAATAGCAGAAATTATGTCTTCTATTAGATCGCAAGGCTATCTTTCATGAGAGGCTATAAATTAGATTTTCTTTTAATCTTACTCTTGTCTGCCTCTTTTGCTTGTGTATTTTTTGTGATATAATGTTTTATAATGCATTTTACAATAATTTTGAGAAAATATGAACTTATACAAATCAATATAATAGACAAAGTCATCATGTTGGTATGATGAGCCATGGTCACCAAACAAGCTTTGTTAAGGGTTTGTAGAGGACACTAAAGGCTGAAAGACAAGCATAAAGAAAGGCATGCATCCCTGACAAATCAATTTCAAGATGCATGGAACAGCCCAACCCCCAAGTAACTCTCTTGCTACTAAAGTTGATGCTTGCTGGAGGAAAGAATCACCTCATAGCCTCAAAGGCACTAGAAAAACATGACCTGCACAAACCTTCAATAAATTACATAGCCTGATTGTATTGCATTTGGCTCCAGACTAGCTTTAAGCGGAGTCAGCATCCTTAGATAACCCTTAACAATCTGCCAGTAGCAACAGCCCTGGGTATCACTGCACTTAATCTTTACAATGGACACGGGCTGAGTTTGTGGTTTTGGAGACACTGCATCTTCAATGCTGCACAGTGAAGCTTCCCACGCTCTGAGCTTTGGAGACTCATGAAGCTAGAAGTAGCATTAGGAGTTTGTGGGAATATCAGTTTGACAAAGTGCTGCACTTGAATTGTCTGGAGACAAGAGATTGGTGGGAGTGGGTGGCAAGCTCTGCAGCTTCTCCTCCAACCTGTGTGAAAGGCTCTTGTCAAGCTCCAGGCAAGAATGAGTTCTGGCTGGGGAAATTTCCAGCAGATGATACAAACTGTGAATTGTCAATCACAATAAAATATGGTCAGTTATAAGCAAATTAACAAAGTGGAAATATATACTCTAGAAATGTGATTTAAAAGGCACATCGTGGGGGATAGGGATAGCTTAGAGGTTAAGAGCGCACATTTTCTTACGGAGGACCAGAATTCAGTTCCCTACACGCAGGTCTGGCAGCTCACAATCAACTATAGCTATTACAGTTGTTTTGTTTGTTTGTTAGGTTGGTTGGTTTACTTTTGGAGTGATTAGAGGGTCAATGAGTGCCACAAAATCTCACTATGCAACAGACTTCATGAGAGACATTTACTAGGCGAATTATACCAACTGCCTGAGCGAATATGTTCCTTTAGAGCAATGGTTCTCGACATTCCTAATGCTACAGCCATTTCATACAGCTCCTCATGTTGTTTTGAACCCCAACCACAAAATATTTTTGGTTGCTAGTTTGTAACCATAGTTTTGTTACTTCTATGAATAGTATTGTTAATACCATTTCTAGTGGACCCAGAGGTGTTGCAACCCATAGATTGAGAACCACTGTTTCAGAGAACCCTGATTAATACAGCAACAGTGGTACCATCACACAACAGAAGACAGAACAAGGACATAGGGGAGTTCTCCAAAAACACTTGGAGAACGTAAAATGACACAGTTCACTCAAGTGACTGAACATGCAGTTGGCACATAAGTCAACAGTTCTACTCCAGATATTGTTTTAATAAAAGTGAAAATAAATTCTCTTATATAAACTTGAACACAAATCTTATACTAGTTTTACTGATAGCAGCCCCAAACAGAAACATTTCAAATGTCTGTCAACTGATGCATAGACAACCGAATGTGTAATATCCAAAAGTGATATTTTCATCACCTCAGTGAGATAGAAAACTTACCACAAAATAATTAAATTCCATACTTATAACACAGAACAAACTTGAACATATGCAGAAGAAAATAAACCAGTCACTATAGATTACATGAACTATATAATATTCCACTTATGCAAAATGTACAGAATAAAAAAAGCTATGGGGACAGAAAGCAGATGAAAGATATTCTCATTTCTAGGGAGACAAGGGACCGAGGAAGAACAGCTACAGGTTTATTTTGGGGGATAACAGTGTTGTAGAGATGTTGGAAAGATAGAATAACTAGTGTCACTTGACTCTCCATTAGATGGATAAGCTGCACATCATAAGAATTACATCTGCATAATCTGTGCAGTCTCTTTCAAAGAGAAACATCAAATGAAGACTCCACTAGCATACAGCCTATGTTTATGTCTCCTGAGTCTTAACTGTAAAGTTAGACCAAATGCTGAGTTATTTTATGTTACTTTACTTTGTGAGATCAGATGTAAGAATCTGAATCTATACCTGAATCAAAATCACCTTGAACATTGATCATTCTGCTTCCATCTTGCAGGAGTTGTGATTATAGGCATGGCTCACTCTGCATGGTTTTATATGGTGATGGGGATTGAACACAAAGCTTCCTGTGTGCTAGGCTAGCACTCCACTGAGCCAGTTCCTAGTGCTAACACTCTGATTTCTTTTTTCATCTGTAAAATGGAAATAATATTTTCTATCTCACTGAACTAATGAATTCTATAAATGTTAAATGTCCAGCCAAAGAAGAAACATATATAATAGTTGTGTTTTGCACAAAGTTTTAACAGTGAACATATAGGAAGCATTTAATTTATAATGTGTTAGTGGGCAATGTTAAAGGAAGATCCTTAACTACATTAAAAAGATGAGCAGGGATTTTTCAAAGCATAGATTAAAAAAAAAGATAGCCTGAAATGTAAAGAGTATACACAATGCTACATGAATATGGAAGTCTATCAAGGGTTTAAAGTATTCCGATGTAAACTGGTACATCATCTGAAGAATTGGAAACTAAAATGAAAATGTTGGCATCTGTATACAGGAGGTTCTCTTTTAAGTGCTTCAGTAGAGATGACTCAATATAAAATGCATTTGTGAAGATAAAAGCAGAGTGCGTAATAAAAATGATATTTACCAACAAGTTGAGGACATGATTGTTAAAATTTTAATCTAACCTGGAATCCAAGCAGACATGGCTCATGTATTTATTGCAGAAACATTGTGATCAGTAGTCACGGCTCTGTAATGCCTGTGGGTTTTGTTTTGTCTCTGGTACTGATTGTTCCCATATTATGTGAGAGAAAAATGGAAAAAATGTGATTGTCCTAAAAAGGCACTTGAGGAAAAATGATCTATAAAGATGATGTAATTCATAATAACACCAGAATAGGGGTTTGCATCAGTGGGGACTGAGTAAGATCATCATGAGAATTGATATATAACAATGCTACGACAATTTCCCATTCTGATTCACATCAATTCACATCAGTTTATAAGATGGTAGCTGTCATGCAAATGCGTTAGTATTGTTGTTGCTTATAAAGTAACTTGTACATGACCCTGTGTGGTTACAAAAACCAGATTTCTTAGAAGAAGCAATGAGAGAATATATCCGAAGCGTATAATAATAATTTACCTCTGAAACACGGACTTACTATTTGTCTCTGGAAGTTTAGAGAATGACAGTCATTTGCAAATTCAAAGATGTAAAAACAGTTGGTGTGATTTCTGTGGTATTCGAGCCACTGTCATTTGGACTGTATTATATCTTGCTTTCGAAAATGTGATGTGCCATTATGTCTGAAAGGAAATTGAACATTCAGGTCACTTTGAAGCTCCGTTCTCATTTGGGAATGCTGTAAAGCCAGCATGGCCACAACACAAAACAGCTCATCATGAAATCCCTCAGATAAGAACATGAGTACAAACAATAAAACCTGCAAGGCCTCTGTGTTGCTTTGTGAGATTACAAGGGACTGGATTACAGATTAGTAGCTGTTAGAGCAGAAGGATAACATAGTTAGCTAATTTACCAATTTCTCTTGTCCTTGGCACTTAGGTATGTCTCTAATTCTTAATTGAACCGTCAACATGAGATTTACAGCTATTAAGTAACTTCATTGAGTTACATGTGAGCAAAACAAAACAAACAAACAAACACCTGACTGCATCCCTGTGTTTAATTCTCCCCATTAGTAAAGGAGTGTCAACAATGGGCAAAAGCTATCAGTGAACAGCTTGAAAGCTTAGAAAATGAAGCAAAAGACAGCAAAACTTTCCAGGTATACAAGAGTTGGTCATACACTTATTCTTAAGACACTGAAACAGGTAAAAAAAATAATCAGTAACTTCCCCAGCTTTGAACCGGTGGCAGTTTCCACAATGGACTAGATAGAGATGGAGGTCCAAAGAGATTCCGTACATAAGGTTGCCAAGGTGGATACAGTTCAAAGCTATTTTTTCCAGAAAAAAAAAATAATAAACTTTAGGCAAGAAGAGAGTTTTCTTTTTGTCTTCTGAATACTTAATGCTTGCATTTATGAAATTAACTATAATAAAGAAATTAATAAGGAAGGCATAGAAATGTATTAATTGTGTACACATGGGAGCCATACAAAGTGAAACATCAAATGCAGCTAAGAGTCAGATGATTACCAATTACATCAAATTCAGAAGTACAGAAGAAAATAGGAAGGAGGTGGTGACAGGAAGGAAAAGGGAGATTGGTGGGCATGCTATCTTACACTGTAAATGAAGTCTCCTCATCTTCTGAGGCTATGCTCAGAAGAGATTGTGGGCTGGGACAGGCTTTCTGTAACTTCTAGTTTCTGTTCCTATAGTTGATGTCAATTAATCTTTTTTGGTTAATTGGGAAGAAGGACTATGTTGACTGTAGTCTAATTTTTTTTCATTGTCCTAAGGGACCATCAGAGATAGCTTTTTCCATAGCCTTAAAGAGAAAAAAACATAATGAGAGGCTTTATTTACTCATTTATTATTTATTTATTTATTTATTTATTTATTTATTCCCCTTTGGTTTGCAAATGCTGGGGATAAAACTTGGTGATTAGCAAACACTTTACTACTGAACCACATCCCTCTCTACCCTCAGCCCCCTTAGTTGAAAGCACTCAGCATGCCAGCAGGCCAAGCTGTGGGGTGCTGTTTCCTGAGCCCCAGCTCTACATAAGAAAATAGTTTCAGAATTTGCATGGAAACCAACTTGAATCTCAGCTGAGTACCAGGCCATCTACTTCTGGAGAGAATTTCTTCAAAGAGTTCCAGGCAGCAGACTGGCTCTCAGAATTCTCCAGCAGACATACACACTCTGGAGACAGGTACATGTGCTGGATGTGACACTAAAGCAGCAACATGTACAGTGATCTGTCAAAAGTACACACTTATTTCTGAGTTATGCAGTACTTTGTAGATGAAAGGCACGAAATGTATACAACTATCAGGTAGACTGTTTTGCACCATTTCAGGGCCTTAATCATTGCCCTGGCATCTCAATGTACAGTGTTTTACAAGAAACACACATGTATGACGTTACTTCTGAGCCCTCACTAGGTGATTTTGTTTTTGTTTTGTAACTAATATAAGTGTTGAAGAATACATTTTAGAAATTCATAGAAAATTGTCCTTTATCTGTCAATGCAAAATCCAAGTTCTGCTTGAACAAAAACCTGAAATAGTTCATTCTGAGTGAAAAATGTTGTAGTTTGAGAGCAGAAGCATGAGTAACCCTCACTGATGTGTTTACTCTAGAGTAAAAGAAATATCACGGACATGACTGCACTTTTTTAATCCCTGTACTCAGGGAAGTAATTGCAGGTTGATCTCTGTGAGTTGTAATCCAGATCGGTCAACACATGTTTTCAGGTTACCAAGGGCTACATACTGAGACCTTGTATAAATGTATAAAGGAAAGTATTTTTGGTCCTTTTTGCTGGGGCAGACATCTATCTACTCTGCTCCCTTGAAGACCCCATATCCTGAGACAACCTAGAGGAGACACTGCACTCAGAGTAGCAGGTCAGAGCCCTCTCCCCAGAGCACTACTCCCCAGAGCTATAGCTAGGGGCCTGGGGAACTCAGGACCCATCAGCAACCCAAACCCTGCCCCTCCAGAATACCACTTCCCTTCCATTCCTCAATTGGTCCTTTTGACTGGTGAAGACACCTAGCTGGTCTGCACCCCCTGAAAATTCCATATCCTGAGCCATCCTAGACAATCCACTGTACTCAGAGTAGCAAACACCATATCCTGACCCATCCTAGAGGAACCAGTGCACTCAGATCAGAGAAGAAACCACTGCACTCAGAGCAGCAGGATTTCAGGATCCCAGAGGAAGCCTGAGTCCCAGCAGATCTTCTACTCAGGATCACAGGATCACAGGATCACAGGATCACAGGATCACAGGATCACAGGATCACAGGATCACAGGATCACAGACATATCTGGATGCTGAGGAGTTCTGACACAAACAAGATAACTGGAAAGACAAGCTTCAGTCAGAGACAGTGAGTGGAGGTCGCACTAGAGTTAACCAGATGGCAAAAGGCAAGCACAAGAACATAAGCAACAGAAACCAAAGTTACTTGGCATCATCAGAACCAAGTTCTCTCACCATAGCAAGCCATGAACATACCATCACACCAGAAAAGAATTCAGAATTAAAATCACTTATCAAGATGATGATAGAGAACTTTAAGAAGGGTATAAATAACTCAGTCAAAGAAGTACAAGAGAACACAGGTAAACAGGTAGAAGACCTTACAGAGGAAACATAAAAATCCCTTAAAGAACTGCAAGAAAACACAACAGGTGAAAGAATTAAACAAAACCATCCAGGATCTAAAAATGGAAGTAGAAACAATAAAGAAAGCTCAAAGGGAGACTAACCTGGAGATAGAAAACCTAGGAAAGAAATCAGGAGTTGTAGACTCAGGAATCACCAACAGAATACAAGAGATAGAAGAGAGAATCTCATGTGCAGAAGATACCATGGAAGACATTGACACAACTGTCAAAGAAAATGCAAAATGCAAAAAGCTCCTAACCCAAAACATCCAGGAAATCCAAGACACAATGAGAAGACCAAACCTAAGGATAATAGGTATAAAAGAGAGTGAAGATTCCCAAATTAAAAGGCCAGTGACTATTTTCAACAAATTAATAGAGGAAAACTTCCCTAACCTAAGGAAATAGATGTCCATGAATATACAAGAAGCCTACAGAACTCCAAATAGACTACACCAGAAAAGAAATACCTCCCGTCACATAATAATCAAAACATCAAATGCACAAAACAAAGAAAAAAATACTAAAAACAGTAAGGGAAAAAGGTAAAGTAACATATAAAGGCAGACCTATAAGAATTACAACAGAGTTCTCACCAGAGACTATAAAAGCCAGAAAACCCTGAACTGATATCATACAGACCCTAGGAGAACACAAATGCCAGCCCAGACTACAATACCGAGCAAAACTCTCAATCACCATAGATGGAGAAACCAAGATATTCCATGACAAAACCAAATTTACACAATATTTTCCCACAAATCCAGCACTTCAAAGGATAATTGATGGAAAACTCCAACACAAGGAGGGAAACTACTACCTAAGAAAAAGCAAGGTAGTAATCTTCCAACAACCCCAAAAGAAAATAGCTACATAAACATAATTACTCCTCTAATACAAAAATAACAAGAAGCAACAATCATTTTTTCTTAATATCTGTTAATATCAATGGACTCAATTCTCCAAAAAAAAAAAAAAAAAAAAAGACATAGACTATCAGACTGAATACATAAACAGGACCCATAATTTTGCTGCATATAGGAAATGCACCTCAGTGACAAAGACAGACAATACCTCAGAGTAAAAGGATGGAAAACAATTCTTCAAGCAAATGGTCCCAAGAATCAAGATGGAGTAACCATTCTAATATCAAATAAAATCGATTTTCAACGAAAAGTAATCAAAAAAAGGAAGGACATTTCATACTCATCAAAGGAAAACTCTACCAAGATGAAATCTCAATTCTGAACATCTGTGCTCCAAATGCAAGGGCACCCACATACATAAAAAAAAAAACTTTACTAAAGCTTGAAGCATATATATTGCACCTCACACAATAATAGTGTAAGATTTCAACATCCCACTCTCAGCAATGGACAGATCATGGAAACAAAAACTAAACAGAGACACAATGAAATTAATAGAAGCTATGAACCAAATAGTTTTAACAGATATTTATAGAACATTTCATTCTAAAACAACAGAATATAACTTTTTCTCAGCACCTTGTGGTACCTTCTCCAAAATTGACCATATAATTGGTTCCAAACCAGTCCTCAACAGATATAAAAATATTGAAATAATCCCTTGCATCCTATGGAATCACCATGGATTAAGGCTGGTCTTTAATAATGACAAAAACAATGCAAAGCCCACGTACACATGGAAACTGAACAATGCTCTACTCAATGATGATTTGGTCAAGGAAGAAATAAAGAAAGAAATTAAAGACTTTTTAGAATTTAATAAAAATGAGGACACATCACACCAAAATTTGTGGGACTCCATGAAATCAATGTTAAGAGGAAAACTCATAGCTCTAAGTACCTACAAAAAGAAGCTGGAGAAAGCATATACTAACAACTTGACAGCACACCTGAAAGCTCTAGAAGAAAAACAGGCAAATACACCAAAGAGGAGTAGGAGGCAGAAAATAATCAAACTCAGGGCTGAAATCAACCAGGTAGAAACAGAAAGAACTATACAAAGTATCAACAAACCCAGGAGCTGCTTCTCTGAGAAAATCAACAAGATAGATAAACCCTTATCCAGACTTACCAAAGCCCACAGAGAAAGTATCAAAAATTAATAAAATCAGAACTGAAAAGGGAGACATAACAACAGAAACTGAGGAAATTTAATCAATCATCACATCCTACTACAAAAGCCTACACTCAAAAAAATCTGTAAAGTCTGGATGAAATGGACAATTTTCCAGACAGATCGCAGGCACCAAAGTTAAGTCAGGAACAAATGAACAATCTAAACAATCCCATAACCTCTAAAGAAATAGCAGTCATTAAAAGTTTCCCCATCAAAAAAAGTCCAGGACCAGATGTTTTTAGTGCAAAATCCTATCAGACCTTCAAGGAAGACCTAATACCAATTCTCTTCAAACTTTTTCACAAAATACAAACAGAAGGAATGCTAGCCAATTCATTCTCTGAAGCTACAATCACACTCATATCTAAACCTCACAAAGACACAACAAAGAAAGAGAACTTCAGACCAATCAGCCTTAGAAATATCAATGCAAAAATATACTCAATAAAATTCTCTCAAACTGAATCTAAGAACACATCAAAACAATCATCCATCATGATCAAATAAGCTTTATCCCAGGAATGCATGAATGGTTCAATATTCAGAAATTCATAAATGTAATCCACTACATAAACAAACTCAGAGAAAAAATCTACATGATCATCCCACTAGATACTGAAAAAGCATTTCACAAAATTCAACATCCATTCATGGTAAAAGTCTTAGAAAGATCAGGAATTCAAGGACCATATATAAACATAGTATAAGCAATATACAGCAAACCAGTAGCCAACATCAAACTAAATGGAGAGAAACTTGAAGCAATCCCACTAAGATCAGGGACTAGACAAGGCTGCCCATTTTCAACCTACCTATTCAATATAGTACTAGAAGACCTAGCCAGAGCAATTAGACAACAAAAGGAAGTCAAAAGGATACAAATAAGAAAGGAAGAAGTTAAAATTTCACTATTTCCAGATGATAGTGTCCCTAAAACTTCCACCAGAGAACTAATTCCTAAACCTGATAAACAACTTTAGCAAAGTGGCTGCATATAAAATCAACTCAAACAAATCAGTAGCCTTCCTCTATTCGAAGGATAAACAGGCTGAGAAAGAAATTAGAAAAATGACACCATTCACTATAGTCACAAATAAAATAAAATACCTTGGTGTGAATATAACCAAGCAAGTGAAAGATCAATATGAGCAGAACTTCAAGTCTCTGAAGAAAGAAATTGAAGAAGCTCTCAGAAGATGGAAAGATCTCTCATGCTTGTGGATTGGCAGGATTGATATAGTAAAATTGGCCATCTTGCCAAAAGGAATTTACAGATTCAATGCAATCCCCATCAAAATTACAAATCAATTCTTCATAAAGATAGAAAGAACAATTTGCAAATTCATTTGGAATAACAAAAAACAAACAAAAACCCCCCAAGGATATCAAGAACCTATTCTCAACAATAAAAGTACTTCTGGGGGAATCACCATCCCTGACCTCAAGCTGTACTACAGAGCAGTAGTGATAAAAACTGCTTGGTATTGGTACAGGGACAGGCAGGAAGATCAGTGGAATAGAAATGAAGATCCACAAAAGAACCCACACACCTATGGTCACTTGATGTTTGACAAAGGAGCTAATATTGTTCAGTGAATAAAGGACAACATTTTCAACAAATGATGCTGGTTCAAATGGAGGTCAGCATGTAGTAGAATGCAAACTGATCCATTTTTATCTCCTTGTACAAAGCTCAAGTCCAAGTTGATAAAGGACCTTCATATAAAACAGGATACACTGAAACTAATAAAAGAGAAGGTGGGGAAGACCCTCAAATACTTAGGCACAGGGGAAAAGTTCCTGAACAAAGCACCAATGGCTTATGCTTTAAGATCAAGAATTGACAAATGGGGCCTCATAGAATTGCAAAGCTTCTGTAAAGTAAAGGACACTGTCAATAGGACAAAATGGCAACCAACAGATTGGGAAAATCCTACATTCGATGGAGGGCTAATATCCAATATATACAAAGAACTCAAGAAATTAGACTCCAGGCAACCAAATAACCCTATCTAAATGGGGTACGGAGCTAAATAAAGAATTCTCAACTGAGGAAACTCGAATGGCCCAGAAGCACCTAAAAAAATGTTCAATATCTTTAGTCATCAGGGAAATGCAAATCAAAGCAACCCTGAGATTCCACCTCATACCAGTCAGAATGGCTAAGATCAAAAACTCAGGTGATAGTAGATGCTGGTGAGCATGTGGAGAAAGAGGAACACCTCGACATTGTTGGTAGGTTTGCAAGCTGGTGCAACCACTTTGGAAATCAGTATGGTGGTTCCTCAGAAAATTGGACATAGCATTGCCTGAGGACCCAGATATACCACTCCTGGGCATATACCCAGAAGATGCTCCATCATATAACAAGGACATATGCTCCACTATGTTCATAGCAGCCTTATTTATAATAGCCAGAAGTTGGAAAGAACCCAGATGTCCTTCAACAGAGGAATGGATACAGAAAATGTAGTACATTTACACAATGGAGTATTAATCAGCTATTAAAAACAATGAATTCAAGAAATTCCTATGTAAATAGATGGAACTAGGTAATATCATCTTGAGTGAGGTAATCCAATCACAAAAGAACACACATGGTATTCACTCACTGATAATTGGATATTAGCCCATAAGCTTGAAATACCCAAGATTCAACTCGCAGACCACATGAAGCTCATAAAGAAGGAAGACCAAGTGTGGGTACTTCAGTCCTTCTTAGAAGGAGTAACAAAATACTCAAGAAAGCAAATATGGAGACAAAGTGTGGAACAGAACCTGAAGGAGGGGCCGTCTGTAGACTATTGCACCTGGGTATCCATTCCATGTGCAGTCACCAAAGGTAGACACTGATGTGGATGCCAGGAAGTGCATGCTGACAGGAACCTGATATAGCTGTCACCTTAGAGGTCTGCCAGAGAATATTTAGAGGCAGATGCTGACGGCTAACCATTGAACTGATCAAATGGTTCCCAATAAAGGAGTAGAGAGAAGACTGAAGGAGCTGAAAGGTTTTTGTGGCCCCATGAGGAAAGCAACAATACCAACCAACCAGAGCTCTTCAAGGTCTAAACCACCAGCCTGGGAGCACATAGGGAGGGACCCATGGCTCCAGCTGTATATGTAGGAGAGGATGGCCTTGTTGGGCATAGGTGGGAGAGGAGATCCTTGGTCCCATGGATGCTGAACACTGAGTGGGGAGGGGGGAAATTTGAGGGTGGGAGGTAGGAGTGGGGGTGTAGAAGTTGAAGGCAGGAGGATGAGATAGGGTTTTCTTGCCTGGGGTTATGGGGTAAGGGGGTAACATCTGAAATGTAAATAAAATATCCTATAAAAAAGGAAAAAAAAGAGAAAGAAAGAAACAGAGGGAGAATGCATGTGCCTGAGCATTAAGGAAAGTGAACTAGAACAAGGAAGGCTGGAAAGATAGTCCAGACCATACAGACATCTCGAAATACTTGAATTTTATGTAAAAGGACAAGATATTGAAAACTAATAAATCTCAAAAAAAAAAAAAGAGAGAGAGAGAGAGAGAGAAGCATTTTTAAAGTGGAAGAAATTTGAACTTCCAATGAAAGTTCTAGATTAAGGTACTTGGTTGATATAATGATGCTTCTTTATCACTCAGGCCAAAGAAAATGAAGAAATCTTTTGTACAGATTTCGAGTATTCTACAGCATGCTTGGTAGGCTGGTAGTCCAGTAATCTTTCAGAATATTCCTTTGGGTTTACCTACTGACCATTCAAATATTAGACCAAATACAAAGGTTAAAATAAATTCGTATTCTAAAGGGGCTAAGATAGCCCACAGAGATCTCAGCTCTCTGGGTACAGCATTTCACAGCTCATCAATATAGAGTGCTTTTAGTCAAGTTCAGTCTGCAAGTTCAGTGCAAGTTCAGTCTGCAAAATCTTCCATAGTACATTTTCATATTAAAATCCCCCAAAGCAATATCAACCTTAAAATGATGATGGGAGAACACAATTTTCCCTTTCAATAAGTAACTAGAGACCACAGTCTTAGAACACATCTGTCTTACCCAGAGTTTCTACTGCTGCGATAACACACTGGCCACAAGCAACTTTAGGAGGAAAGGGTTCATTTACTTACAACTCATAGTCCATCATCTAGAGATGTCAGGGTAACAACTTGAGGTAGGAACTTGGAGGCAGACACTGAGGCAGAATCCATGGAGAAGTAATGTTTATTGGCCTGTTCTCCATGGCTTGCCCAGTCTGCTTTCTTATAATACCCAAAACTACCTTCCCAGGCACCACCCATACTAAGCTGGAGCTTTCTACATTGTAGTCATTTTGAGCTCATTAATAACAAACTCAGAGTCACCAATAATATAATGAGCAAAGATATGAAAGCACCTCCCCTCACAGTCATTTAACCAAGAACATGCCTAGATCTGAATTCTCTACTTCATTCTTCCTGTGTCTATTATAATTCCTGTTTGTTGTATGACTCTGCATCTTTGTCTGCCTGGTGGCTATTTTTGAATCTACCACTGTGTGTCTGTGTCTGTCTCTTTGAATGTTTCTGCACCAGCAAAGGTCTTTGACCTCTTTTATTGTACAAAAGAAACATAAAGGGAGAAGGAATAAAGACACTATCTTAGTCAGGGTTTCTATTGCTGCAATGAAACACTATGACCAAAGAGCAAGTTGGGGAGGAGTGGGTTTATTTGGCTCACACCTCCAAATCATAGTTCATTGGGGGAAGTTAGGACAGGAAGTCAAGCAAGGCTGGAACCTTGAGGCAAAAGATGATACAGAGGCAATGGTGGGTGCTGCTTCCTGACTTGCTTCTCATGTCTTGCACAGCCTACTTACTTTTAGAACCCATAACACTGTTTTTATAATGGATTAAGTCTGACCCAGATAAGAAACAAACATTATCAAACAATATCTGAATGCTAATTTCAGCATTTATGGTGGATAGTATTATAAGGCCTCATTTAGCCAATTTTCTATCCAGCAAATTATTTAATACTCATGAAAACACTCTGGAGTGGGGACATGGAAGAATACATAATTTAAGATTATAGCAATTCATTAATTTAGGTTCTAAATGCTGACCTCTTGGAAAATCTCAGGCAAGTAAGTTCAGCTATTTCATGTTCTCACTTTAAAAGAAAACATATTTTATTTATTTACATTCCTAATGCTGTACCCCTTCCCAGTCCCTCCTCCAAGAGTTGCTACACCCAATCCCCCCTCTGCTTTTCCTCTGAGAGGGTGCTCTTCCCAACCCCTCTTAAAAGCAGGTTAAACAATCAGATGAGTACTAAGTACATAGTAGGATAACTGGCTAAAATTTCAAGTGTGTTATCAACTCTTGCTGTGAAGTCTAGCAAAAGTTTCAGTCTCTTACAATGTAACAAATATTTTTAACATAATGCACTGCGATGCCACAACATTAATCAGTCCAGAAAATGTACCATAGGCTTGCCCACAGCCCAGTCTTGTGGGACATTTTCTCAGTTAAGAATTCCTCTTTCAAAGTGACTTTAGCTCCTGTCAAGTAGATAAAAACATCATTCCCAAAGAGAAAGTTACTCCTTGATAAGATTCTAATGCATTCTAGGTACAGTAACAGATTTCAGCAAGTTGTGAAAGATTTATCCAATCACTTCCCATTACAGTAAATGGTCTCCTAGGGTGGTGGAAAATGAACAGAGATGCCTCGTGAATGAAGCAGTCTGAGAATAGTTGCCCGGTGAGTTTGCTATTAGTATTCAGCTTTTGCTGGAGAGAAGGGAAGCAGGAGAATCACCTTCTTGCCAAGAGGTCTTGGAAATGAAAAAGTTGATCAAAGAAAGAAAGCAAATGTATTTGTTCCCAGAAGAGCATCAGCTTGGCCTTTTAATTATCATTTGAAATTCAACAACTTAGAATTTAATGTGTGCCCGCAATTTCTTTGCATTAGTTTCTGAATAATTATTTTAACTTAGCAGTGGACTCCAGATACTTGAATGAGGCTTGTGTTTCTTGCATGCTTCAAACCTTTCACCAAGACATTTTGGAGCTCCGGATGAAGACAGTAGGAGCAGAACCTTATAGTTTCTTCCTTTCTTTATTAATGTGTATTCATGTGTCCCTGCATGTACATGTGTGGACAGAAGAAAGCAAAGACATCCTCTGTCTAGCGTTATAGATGGCTGTGATCTGCTGCGTGGGTACTGGGAACAAATCTCATTCCTCTGTAAGAGCAGAAAAATGCTCTTACCCCCTGATTCATCTCTCCAGACCTGTCCATGTAATTTCAAGCCTTTTCCCCCTTCTTCCTTTTATGATCAGAAGTTTCGTTCTTTTCTTTCTCTCTATTTTTAAACATTCCTTGAGGCACTCATTTTGAATTGGGACAATTAAATGCTCAGACTAAAATTTTTTCATTGATTCTTATATTGAGAAATGCACTCTGAGGTTCAATTAAAAATAATAACTATAGTGTTGTATGAAGCCAAATATAGTCTACAATATCATGGCCAATTAAGCACTTGAAGAAATGAACTATTGACTATGAATGGTCTGAGGCCCAAGCTAGATAAAAAGCAACCAATTAGCATGGAAAGAGAAATCTTTGACTTATTTACAGGAGAATGGAAAAGTTATTATCTACCAAGAAAATTACCTTTGTTTTGTGAATCTTTTCATAATTTTAAGAATGACCTTGGTCATCGGCCCAAAGAACTTAGTTGTCTTTCGGTATATGTATTTTCATATTTAAGGACACTTTTATGATATATTTGAAAGAATTCAGGAGAAAACAAGATCTAGACATTTTTTCACCATCCTTAAATTCATTTACTTTATATAATAAATAATCTAAGAAGCTGGGTAAGTATTAAGACTGACATATATATATATATATATATATATATATATATATATTTATATTTATATTTTATATATTTATATATATTCCAGCTGGTTATGCAATCAACCACAGTGATGGGTGTAGGAGTCCATACATCTTTATATTGTCCAATAAAATAATAGGAACGTTCTCCTAAGTTTATAAGATGCAACTCCCATAATTAATTCAATGCCGTAATCTATTTCCATATGATTCCTCATAAGAATACCAAAAATATTTTATGTAGCTTATTATTGATTTTGATGACATTTCCAGTCTGGGAGTCTATTTTTTTTCTTTCTGGAAATCCCTGCAAATTTGTTTCTGGCTTTTAAATACCTGGCTTTCACTCTGCTGTTTCTGCCCTCTGTACAGGACAGCTTTCCTTTTGAGTTTCCCACTGTGCTTGATAATAGAATCAAAAGGAAGAGGCATTCAGCTCACCAGAAATAGAAAACCTGTCACCTTTCCCTCAAAGCCTTTAGATCAGGCAGACAGGCAGCTGCCTAGTCAGAGTAGTTTCTACAAAGTCTCTAGAATGGGCCTGGCAAAATTATCATTTACTTCATCCCATTCAACTTTCTTTTAGAAAAAAGGCTATCTTTGTTCTGTGGGAAGAAGGAAAAAAGACTGTGCGAAGAGAAACTTTTCCTCTCTTCAGTTAGGTCAGTGCTTAGGGCCTGCAAATCAATTGAAGTGCAGATGTGAGCAGGAGAAAGAAAGACATCCCCTCTACATGATCCAAGTAGAAGTCTTTGAGACCAGAAACTTGCAGAATATTCCAAAGTAAAGACTGATAGTGTATTTTTTAATTTAAATTTATTTGTTCTTATTTACTTTAGATCCTGCTCATTGCTCCCTCCCACAATTCCACCCCTCCCCCTACCATTCTCCCCCAAGCTGGTGGGAACCCACCCCGTTATCCCCCCCAACACTGGCACTTCAAGTTTCTGTGAGGCTAAGCGCTTCCTCTCCCACTAAGGCCGAACTAGGCAAGTCAGTTAGAAGAACATATCCCACATACAGGCAACAGCTTTTGGTATAGTTCCCCATTCCAGTTCTTCAGGACCCACATAAAGATCAAGCTGCCCATTTGCTATATATGTAAGGAGGCCTATGTCCAGCCCATGTATGTTCTTTGGTTGGTGGTTCAGACTCTGAGAGACCCAAGGGTCCAGGTTAGTTGAATTTGTTGGTCTTCCTATGGAGTTTCTACCCACTTTGGGGCCAGCAATCCTTCTTCCTATAAGATACCCCAAGCTCCATCCCCTGTTTGGCTATGGGTGTCTATACAAGTTAGCTGAGAGGGTTGAGCCTCTCAAAGGACAGCATGCTCCTGTCTATAAGCATAATAGAGCATCATTAATAGTGTCAGGGATGGGAGTTTGCGCATGGGTTTGGTCTCAAGTTTGGTCAGTTATTTGCTAGCCATTCCCTCAGTCTCTGCTCAATCCCCCATGCCTGCGTTTCCTGTAGACAGGATAAATTTTAGGGTTAACCTAGTAAAAATGACCATCTTACAAGAAGCAATCCACAGATTCAATGCACTCACCATCAAAATTCCAACACATTTTTTTACAGAACTTGAGAGAGCAAGTCTCAACTTCATATGGTAAAACAAACAAACAAACAAACAAAAAAACAAAACAAAAATCCAGGATAGCCAAAATAATCCTGAACAAAAAAGCACCATCCCTGACCTCATGTTGTACTACAGAGCAATAGTGATAAAAACTGAATGTTATTGGTACAGAAACAGATACATTGATCAATGAAATTGAATAGAAGATAGAGAAATAAACCCATATACCTATGGACATTTGATTTTTGTTAAAGAAGACAAAACCATAAAATGAAAAAAAAAAAGCATCTTCAACAAATAGTGCTAGCCTAATTAGATGTCTACATGTAGAAAAATGAAAATGGATCTATATTTTTCCCTCTGCTCACAACTCACATCCAACTGATAATGTATCTTATCAAAAAAGCTACAGGTATGGTTAGATCTGGTGGGTCATGTGTATCTACCTAAGAATAGCAAGGATGCTTAGGAGAAGGGTCATAGCAGTTGTATTTACAGGAGTCTCTGATGTAATTTTATGATAATAGTTCAGATAAGATTTCAAATAACTTCACTGGTAAAACTACTAACTAAATTTAAAATGTGACTTGAAAGATGTAGAAATTATGCAGTATTTTAAATTTAATGTATAAAAGTACAGAGCAGAAAGTCGAATTTTTCCATTTGTTTAAAACAAAAACTACCCCAAGTTCTTCCTTCCTATACCCGATTCATTTCTACCCCTTTGGCCAGGTTAGGAACCTGCATTCACATGGAGAGTAGGAAAAGTTGATGAATGCGTTATAAATTAGTGGGTGGACAAGCATCCAGATGTTAGCCTGAGACACATGGATTCAAATTTGAAGTTCTCTCTCAAGCTTTGTTAATTCATACATATGTATTCTATCTTCAAATTCTAGCTCTCTATTGTTTGTAACATAGCAATGATCAAAAGATTATTCAGAAAACTGAATCAGTGATGAAGTAATGAGAATGAAGACACACTTCATGGAAAGTCCTCTTCTTCATGTTTCAGACTCATTTATTATTCACATTGTTTAGTAAAAAAACAATGATTCCACATTCAACAAGAAAAATTTAAATAAAATAGAAGACAAGCATTAGTGTAGTTAAGTATAATTTTCCTGGAGGATGTGAGATTGGCAAATGGTTCATAACTAAAGGTGAAATAGAATTCAATGTATATAGATCAGGATGATGGTTTGTTGGGTAAAGTTGCTATCAGACAAATAGGCGAACCTTAGTTTAAATCTCCAATACGTAGCCTCAAATGTCTAGAACCCAGTACTGGGGAGACAGAAATAGGTGGGTCTCAAGAGCTCAGTAGATTGCCAGTGTAGGAGATCTTGTCTCAAGAAATAAGGTGGAGGCCGGGCAGTGGTGGCACACACCTTTAATCCCAGCATTTGGTAGGCAGAGGCAGTGGATTTCTGAGTTCCAGGCCAGCCTGGTCTACAGAGTGAGTTCCAGGACAGGAAGGGCTACACAGAGAAACCCTGTCTCAAAAAACAAAACAAAAACAAAACAAAACAAACAAACAAAAAAGAAATAAGATTGAGAGTGCCTCAGGAAGACACCTTGTATGGACCTCTGCCCTTAGTGTGCACAAGCATCCCCACACAAAATCACACCAACCTACAGGAAGAGGAAGGTGCATCAATAAAAAGTACACAATGTCTGTCACTACCCAAACTAAGTTATCATATCTATAAAAAATCAGGGCAATTATAGTATCAAATGAATAGAACTATTTGATATAATATACAAAAACTATTTAAAAGTATTTTATGAAGATTATATCCTATAGGATATTTGTTGATGTTAGTATTTACACTATTATTACTTATTTTAAAGCATTTGTAATGTTGTGGGTAGTTTTGGATATTTTTCATCCAATTTAGCAATATACACATTAAATTTGTAGTGTAATGAGAGAATTTCACCTAAAAGGTATGAATAATGCTTTCTCAGCTACTTAATGAATACATTTTATAGCCAATTCAAATATCCATAAGCTTATTCACAGGACTGTCTTCCAGTGCTAGCATTTTAACTGCTACAACTTGACATTTTTATTTTTCATTCATCAAACTCTAGGGATGCAGTCAAAAGCAATTTTATTGCAGTAATATTTTGAATCCTTTGCCACACAAAGAGACACAAATAATTCTTAAGCTGAGATTCTCATTTCTCATAAAAATAACCTGAAGTCCAGCTTTGAACAGATGACTGTGTGAAGGGTTTGGAAGCACTGAAGGAAGAAAAAGTTATACACTAGTCTTGCCTAAAGTCTCTTACACTTTTCTAAACTTCCCAGTCCAATTCCTAAAACATTTTGGATGTCTCCACACCCCCCCCCCCCGGAAACTTAAAATAAGTTATTTTTAAGATACATTCTTAAGCTTGTTTGAGATTTGCTTCCTCACACGATATTCTTTTTCTGAGCTGTGGAATTGCAGTCAAAACGAAAACATATTTGGAGGTATTCACTTTCTGAATGTAAATTTGTGTTACGGAAATCTTGGAGATGTGCGGTTAGGGGACAGAGTCTCATTCTATAAGAGACTGGCCTCAATCTCATGGTGATCCTCTTGTCACCATTTGCCACTTGTAGTGTTTACTCCCATGAGCTGGCATACAAGCTTTGACTTGAATTCGCCTAATTGGTGTCTGAGAAGCCCATGTCCCACATGCTGTTCAAAAAGATTAGCATTCTCTTTTATGAACGCCAATCTGATAAAAGATAAACAAAATGTTTCTTTTTATTCTAATTTGAATTTCCCAAAGGTGTTTTAAGAGAACAAAAGTAAATAGTTCATTGTCAATGTTTGCTTTTAAACTATGTCTTCTCAGTATCTAAGCACCAAATGATATGATTATAATAGTTATTACTTTTATAATATTTTATAATATTATTTGTCTTTTAAATGATTGTAAGTAGCAAGTTTCAGGATTTTATACAAGTACACATTTTTTTTTCATTTCCTGCTACTATGAATGTGTATTGATTTTGTATTCACTGCTTTAGGTCTTTATAAAACACTATCTTTGATTCTGTATTGAATGTTCACCTTGAGGACTTTTCTTTATTGATTCAAAACTTTAGTTTCTCTACTAGGATTACAAATGATACACACTCCAAATACAAATCATTCATGGAGACTCTCAGAAGTCCACCCTCTTCCCAATACTGCACCTTTATTGTGGAGCTCTAGGTGATAGCTTCAAGCTTTAAAACCATAGCCCAAACTGCCAATCACAACAGGTTCACCTCCAAAAAACACACCGAGATTTCCTTCACACGTGATTTAGAAATTTCTTCTTAATGCTTCCGAATTTAATTCTGAATTCTGAATATCAATCATTCATGGTATAGTTGATTGATAAAACATGTCACGCAATGTCACTCCTCTGCTCAGATCCCATCTGCTGTACATCTCCATAGCTACCCATCTTTGTTGAAGGAATACGTAAACTTATCACCACGGCCTTCAAACCGTGTTTCAGCTTTGCTCTACACAGACACTTGGCTTTATGCCATTAGCTCCAAACACACTATGACTCTTCTTTCAAAAGTATCCCTGAAACTCTCACCCAGAGTATACACACTCATCCTCCATGGTGAAAGCTGGGTTTATAAAGGCTCTTAGAGCCAGTTATCACAGATGCCTTGACCAGGCTATTAGTTGTCCTTCTCATCACTCTTTACCATGTGTTCTGGTGGTCTTCTTGTTCTTTTCTTTTTCTTTCTTGACAACTTGACACAAGATGGAGTTTCTTTGAGAAGAGGAAGCCCCAGTTGAGCAAACGCCTTCATCAAATTAGACTGTGGACAAATCTGTGAGATGTTTTCTTGATTAATGATCCATATGGAAGAGGCCAGAGCCCTAGAGGTGATGCCACTCTGAAGTGTGTGGCTCTGTGTTGTAGAGGAAAGCAGGCTGAGCAAGCCATGAGAAACGGGCTAGTATACAGCATTCCTCTGTGGTCTCTACTTCAATTTCAGCCTCCAGTTTCCTGCCTTGAGTTCTTAACTTGAATTCCCTTAACACATTATCAAGGCTGTGATTGGAATATATAAGATGAAAACACCCTTTACTTCCCTGGGTTTCTTTTGGTCATAGTCTTTATCACAGCAATAGAAAGCACAGTAAAGCATCACATTCAAGATGATGGGTGTGTTCCGCATAATCCACATAAGATTTTTTTGTACTATTGTTTGTCATTTCTCTTTCAAGTAGGCTTAAGGTTTTAAAATATCTCTATAATGGTCATTGATTTGGTTAAATATGTCACTATTCCCAAAATACTTTTAAATTTTTATTTAGAGTTTGATTTTAACACTTGCATATATTTTGGGTATATTCAATTAGGCACAGTTTGTGTTTATTGTTTCTGTATCCTGTCAGAAAATGGGTATTATCATAAATTTTGATCATTATTTTTTTATGATTTCATAATGAGAACATGGCCACATCAGCTAAAGTTTATAAATATCACTCTGAAGTCCAAAGTTGCCAAGGTCTTTACAGATGAGCTTTCAGTTTCTGTTATCTGGTACAGTCCATCTCTGAACAGAAGCAGGATGCTATTGTTCACTTTCCCCCAGATAATGGATCTCTGAAAGTTATCTGCCCTGGTGGCCTTTACAAATGCTCCAGAGTACACTGTGCACTGTATAGTTGCTACTGTGCACCTCTGGATGTATTCTTTGGAAAGCAGTCAGGAGCAGCAATGAGCTGAACATTGCAGTAATTGCCTTGGAGTCTACAGAAACTTTCATCCCCAGCTATAGAATACTACTGTTATTTCAAATTCTTCTGTACAAAAATAAATTTTGTTCATTGTCCATTTAGATTCTAATGTCCTGTAATATGTGGCCTTTTTTGAAAGCAATGTCTAAAATCAAGAATTTCATTTTTAGAATTGAAATATTTTGTCCACTGATAGTTTTGCCTCCAACCTAAAAGGTTTCTTTTCCATTTAAATAACTAAGCACAAAATAGAAATTAGAAATAATATATAACATTTGGGATTGTGTGTGTGTATTATATATAAAATATATTATATAATATAAATGTACATATATGAATTTACTTTTACCACTAATATTTGAATCTTATTGTCGGATATATATATAAAACATGTCATATATTTATATATATATATAAAACATGTCACACAATGTCACTCCTCTGCTCAGATCCCATCTGCTGTACATCTCCATAGCTACCCATCTTTGTTGAAGGAATACGTAAACTTATCACCATGGCCTTCAAACCGTGTTTCAGCTTTGCTCTACACAGACACTTGGCTTTATGCCATTAGCATATGTATATATATACACATAAATATACATATATGTATATATACACACATATATATACATATATAACATATATGTAATATATGTATATATGTGTGTAAGTGTGTGTGTATACATATATATAAATATATGTATATACACACATGTATATATATGTACATACATATATATAAATATATGTATGTATTCAATGACTTTATTAAAACTAAGCTTTGACTAGATAGATGGATCAGTGGTTAAAAGCATTAGCTGCTCTTGCAGAGGGCCTGGGTTTGGTTCCCAGCATCCAAATGGCAGCTTACAACCATTCATAAATGCAGTTTCATGGCATCCAACTCTTTTGGATTTCACAGGCAACAGGTATTCATGTGGTGCACGTACATTCATACAAAGGCAAACAGTCCATATGTAAATAAAAGAAAAAACTAAGTTCAGTCCCATATTTGTGAAGCAGCTGCTTCTCTGTCAGATCTTCCTCAAAACTTCCCTTTGCAATGTTTCCTTCAGTTTTCACTATATCTGCTCTTCTCCCCTCCTGAGCCACTGGGGATAGCTCCCTCATAACCTTAGAGTGGCTCCTTCTTCTCATGCAGCTCCTTACATTTTATTTCTTATCCTAATCGCCTTAGTAACAAATTCCCTATCTCTGATGTTTTGAACTTATAAAGTACTCATATATTCTTTAGATGAGATAATGAGTTTTTTCCCTAAGGGGAATGGTAGTCATTAATTCTGCATATATCAAAGTAGAGCGTGTCATCACTAAACAAAATGTGAGCTCCCACCATGCACAAAGACAACTCTCGTTTGCTACAGCCAAGAACATGTTTTATGGCACAACATTTTTGAAGAAGCCATTTAGAAATATTCTCATTCTTTTCATAATGGCTTTGAGTTGTGTGTGAGCAGAATTCTAAGGCATTTCTAGCAACTCGTCCCTGGTGTGGGCCATCCTGACATTCTGGGCAGTCATGCATTATGAAGGCTCCTAATAATCCTTAATAAAGCTTTGGCAGGAGAGCTTGCAGATTGTACTCATCAAAAATACCATACTTAAAACAAACCTCTATCACCGGCAACAATTAAAGTGAGAATTAACCACAGAATCTGCAAGGGACACGCAGTGCTATGAATCAACTTAGCAATTAGCACGAGATTTTTTTAAGTGACTGAATACAAGTTCAAAATTATGAAGTTATTATCAAATGATGTTACAAGTGATGTGAATAAATCTTTGATAATATAAAAGTGCTCCAGTGCCACAACACCCTTTTCTACAGGCAGGTCTATGGATCGTGAAGCTAACGTCCTCAGAATTAGAAAGTGCTGCCGTTGGGTGGCAGTTGTTACTTTAGCCACACAACCCTACACCTAGAGAAGTTGTCACCTGAGAGATCAGTTTATTGGGCTCTATAACTTGTTTTCATTTCACCTCAGACAGCTTTGTACCAGTTTACAATCAAGTCATATTAATATTCTTTGAAACTAATTGCTGGAAAATGAATTTTAGCTGCAGGAATTTGTGATTTTCTCTTCCCTCAACTCCCTGCTTCTGTCCCTTGAGTAGAAGACTTTGAAAATATGTGTTAAACAGAAACAGACTACAAATTCCAGTCATCTGGGAAATTGCAAAGGGATTCTTCATCTGCTCTTGCTCCAAATTATACAATTCTGTATTCTTACTATTGCATATTATCATAGTCTCCCACAGATGTTTTTACTAATGAAGCAAGTAACTGGCTTATGCACACCCCATTGTCTGGTCCGTCTTCACACACTGACTCCTTGTTTTTGTTTACTGAACAATATAGGATAATTTTGGTAGCCTCAGTTGTCAATTAGTGGAGCTCCATCCCCAGGTAGACAGGTCTCTAGGTGTGCCTGTAGGGGGGATTGTCATTAGGGTAATTGAGATGGAAACACATGTCAACTGTGTTTTGTCCCACTCCCTGGCAGGAGTTGTAAATTCAATAAAAAGAAAAAGAAATGACCTGAGTAAAAACTTTTATTACTTTATACTTATGACTGTGGCTTTAGTGTATTTAGTGTATTCAGTTGCTTCAAGTTGCCCACAGTTATAACTATGATGTGAACTGTGAGCCAGAATAAACTTTTTCCCCCTTAAGTGATTTTTGTCAGGATATTTAATCACAGAAGCAGAGAAAGTAAATAAGAGAAACATATGTACAGAAAAAATCACGAGCCATTAATAAATGTCTGTCAAGATGAAAAGGAGAAATTCTCATTGTGACAAAAATCACTCATACTTTTGCATTTTCCCAATTGCTTTGTCCCAGGCTTCTCTGCTTCACTCTCAGAGGGTTGACTTTCTTGGCAGTGTGTCCACTATAAAAACTTGGCTATTTAACTCACAGAATTGCACCTAGTTAGGGATGCTTCATAAATGATATTAAGATATGTTGTTTTAAGATTTTTTTAAAAATTAAGTCATTAAAATGTATTCATGCTAATGTACAGTTCCAGTTCCTTACATTTAAGCTTTGATATTTTATTCACTAGTATACCACAGTGTATTTTACTTTTCCATTTTGATGGGCATTGGGATTTTTTGAATACTTTCAGATATGTCTATTCTAATGCTCCTATTGACATTCTTAAACATAATAATATGCCCCTTCCATCATGCATCCAAGCCAAAGAAATGAACATTTTCATAAGAGAGATATGTCTGGGGATTGCTCAAAAGCAGATGTTCCTAACTTGTGTATGAGCATCTCAGCTCTCTGCTGTCAGTATGACAGTGTTTCCCAAAAAAGTTCTGCTAGTTTACAGTCAGCAAGAGTGAGGGGTAGTTCCCAGGTCTCCACCTGCTTCACCGTATTGCAAGGTCTCGGGATCTTTGTTTCTCCTCCATCTTTTCTCACTTTGAGATTTTCTGTTCGTACTTTTTTTTCTGTTAGGTTCTACTTATTTCAGTTCATGAATTCTTTCTTTTCCAGATTCTAATCACATAAGAAACTTAACCACTATGCTCTGAACTTGGCCGTTATCTTTTCTAATTCTCAAATTTCTGAACAGTCCTATTCTAAACATAATGACACTTCAGATAAATTCCAGTTTTCTAGCAGATAAAATGGTTTCCACTCATTTTCTAAACACATGCTACTGTCCTTATAATTCATGTCTGAAATTCTAACAGAGACATCCTGCAGTCACCAAGTTGGCCTGTCATTTCGACAGTCTTAAAGTATTGTATCTTTTGTATAAGGTCCCTGGTTTTTTGTTTGCTTGTTTGTTTGGTTTTTTGTAGTTGTTGTTTGTTTTCTTTTCTTTTTTTTTTTTAAAAAAAACTATGTTTAAAACTCCTAAGAAGCAATGGTGTGAGGCTGAATGGTGTGAACCTCACTCAAACAGGACTATCATCTTGATTTGGTTGTTGTTAGATTACTTGCCTTGCTTTTTTCCCCTTCAGATACTAGAGGCACTAGTACTGTAACACTATCTAAATCGTGTTGAAATTTTGCATAAGTGTATAGTCTTGGCTTTTGAGCAAAAGATGACAAAATATGAAATTCAGACAAATAAAGTTGAAGGGACAGGTTTTAATGTCTCCTTTTTCTCTAATCTACTATATGTCTTTGAAGTAATACTGTTTATTTTTGTTTCCACGTGTATTAAAAATGGGTAACTGTTAGCTCCTGAATTACTACTCTTTTTTTTTTTTAGCAGTTCTCACCCTTTTTCTCTGTTGCTTCCTTGGCACGAGTTCTGTTGAGCCTTCTTTGCATCTTCAGTGCACTGAGCATACACCCTTCTCTTGCCTGTGGTTCTTTGATGGTGCTATGCATGACTTCTTACATCAGCCTACTCTATTAAGTACAAGGTTTGAAGCAGTAGCTGCTCAATGGATATTAAATGGGTACGTCAATGAGTGTATAAATTTTGAAGATAGGTGCATATATAACAATGCTTCAATCAAACCAGGTATCGCCAGAGCTGAGCACATGTATCTCCTTTAATAGTTCCCAGAGCTTTAATCTAATCTCACTGTTTGCGTTTACCTCTCTGATATATTGACTCCTTGTCCTTCCAGAGAACAATGAGCTTGAATTACAATTTATGAATAGTGATCTAAATCTGTAATGGAGCTTAAGAATAAAGCTTTTAAAACATTGATCTGGATAAGGATATAATAAAAGTTTATTTAGGGTGTAAAATTTAAAAGGCATGTTCATCAATAATTCATCAACTTTCCTTAAAAGAATCCTTAGTGTAACAACTTCTATTTAGCACTGCTAATCAATTCTAGTTGCCATTACAAGCAACAGATTTTGCAAACACACCTGTGATATACATCTATTTTTATCAGTATTTATTTTAAAAGTGGAATTAAAGTTACTTTTGAGAAGAATTTTTTGTTGTTGTTGTGAGAAGGAATAGCAATATATCGGGAAATCCCCAAACAACGCAGGTTGTTGCTAGGACAATAGGTAGTTCTCCACAAACTGACAGAAAGTCCCCATCACTAAAGACAAAAATCTCCACAACTCAATGAACTGAGAGTGATTGAGCTCATTCCTACATGAAACCTTCAACTGCATATTCTTGTGTCTGTGACTTGGAAAGGCACTCAAGAGGGTGCCAAAAATAAGCAACGACCCAACCACAAAACCTTTGATCTCCAATCTATAATCTCTGCAAAATATGGTAGGACAATGGTTAAACCAACCTTTTGGAAGCAACCAATCGATGTCTGATTTGACTTAAGACTTACTCCATGAGCTTGAACCCATACTGACTTTGCTTAGGTAACAAAGAAGAAAGTCTATATAGTCCAGACATCTAGAGTAAAACCAAATACTACTGTTCTATAAAAAAAAAATAAATAAAATAAAATGTCTTTTAATGATATTCTGCTCTACTCATAGATCAACACCTTATTCAGCCATCATCAGAGAGGCTTCCCTCTACAGCAGAAAAGAACAAACACAGAAAACCATAGCCAAGTATACACACACACACACACACTGGGGGCCGACTTTTAGCAGAAAGCGGCTATCAGCTTTGCAGCCATCTTGAGCCATATACTCTGACATGAGACATGGATTACAATAGCCTACAACAGCTGAGCACACTCCGATAATCTTGGTTTAGATACCTTGAGATTAAAGGTGCGTGAGATTAAAGGTGTGTGAGATTAAAGGTATGTGACTTAAGAGTGTAATTTAGAGATAAGATTTAGAGACAAGACCTAAGGGCATGATTAAAGGTGTGACCAAAAGGCATGGCTTAGAAGTGAGACATATAAAAGGCAGAGACAGAACAGAACAGAGAACCAGACACAGCAGAGAGAAGACAGGTAGCAGGCACTTGGAAGAGAACTTGGAAGAAGTAACTTGGAACTTGGAGGAACTGAAAGCTAGGGACTAGGCACTAGGAACTCAAGACTTAGGACTTAGACTGAAGAATAAACGGGATTGAATTACAGTCTGTCTGGTCTGCATTCTTCGAGTCTGTCCTCACTCTCGCTCTTGCTGAACCCCGACCCGCGGACCGGAGGGGCAGCTTGGGCCGGGATACAGTGGCTGCTCAAACGTGGGGCAGCCTGGGCCTCAACATTTTGCTCAGGTTGAGACATTTTTTTTGGTGTCTGAACAGGGACTCGAGCTTAGGTCTCAACATTTTTTGGCGCCTAACGTGGGGCAGCCTGGGCCTCAACATTTTGCTCGGGCCACAACATTTTTGGCGCCTGAACAGGGACTAGTGTGGCTCCCAACATTTTTTGGCTGCCCAAAGTGAGACTCCAGCTTAGGCCTCAACATTTTTTGGCCACCTAAAGTGGGCCAGCTTAGGCCCTAACACACACACACACACACACACACACACACACACACACACACACACAGAGAGAGAGAGAGAGAGAGAGAGAGAGAGAGAGAGAGAGACAGACATTCACGCACAGAGAGAGAGAGAGACAGACAGACATGCACGCACACACACACACACAGAGAGAGAGAGAGAGAGAGAGAGAGAGAGAGAGAGAGAGAGAGAGACCTTGGAACACACAACTTTAAATGATATGTCTTCACCAAACCGCTTCTCACAGAGCTCTGGGAAACCCACAGAAGTGGAAGGAGGAGGAGTCCAGGAGACAGAGGGGATGGAGGACACCTAAAGAATAATGCCCTCTAAAACAGTGGTTCTCAACCTGTGGATCTTGACTCGTTTGGGGGATCTCATATTAGATATCTTGTATATCAGATTCTTATATATTATGATTCATTACAGTACCAAATTATAGTTACAAAGTAGCAATGAAATGATTTTTTTTGATTGGAGCCCACCACAACATGAGGAACTGATAAAGTGATAAAGGATTGCAGCATTATAAAGCTTGAGAACTGCTGCTCTAACCCAACTGAGCAAAGCTCATATGAACTAGGGAGTTGGAAGCATCCCTCAGAGAGCCCACACAGGTCTGCACCAGGTCCCCTGCATACATACTGTAGCTTTCAGTTAGTACTTTTATGAGGCTCCTGAATGTATAAGTGAGTGGGTTTCTGATTCTTGTGCCTTTTCTTGGGAATCTTTTTTTTTCTGTTGGCTGTTCTTGTCCAACTTTAATATGATGGTTTTACTTTATCTTATATTTTATTTTGTGATGTTTTATTGTTATCTATTAAAAGCCTGTTCTTTTCTAATGAGAGACAGAAAGAGACTAGATCCAGAAGAGATGGAAGGTAGGAGGAACTGGGAGGAATAGATTATATTGTATAAAAAAAGAATCTATGATTAATACAGGGGGAGGGGGAAAAGTAAGAAAAAAATATAGCAATTTATTACGTTAAATAATTGCTGTAAAGATTTGTCAGCAAAGCTGAAAGGGTGTAGCTGGTATTTCATATCCAAATATGCAATGGGATGTTACTATCTATAATTTATTCATATAAAGTAATGAATAGATTTAATACTAAAACCAGTGCTATGCAATGTAGTACATGTCTTAATTTTTATTTTTAAGGTTTTTCCATCCTATATTTTTAAGTTTTATATTTTACTCGCTCCCCAATTATATATACTCCTACCTTCCTACCTCTCTAACTTCATGTTCTTTTTCTCTCTCTTTTTTTAAATTTTCATTGGTTACAGTTTATTTTGTCCAAGTACTCCTGTATATGAAGCTTGTCCTGAACCATGATTAATATACCAGGGAGTCATACCATTTAAAAAAAAAAAAAAACTGTCTTTCTCCCAACTTGGCAATGCTAGATAATGACTTTTATGTTTTTTGACTCTATTTTGTAAGTATTATATTGAGAGTATTTTTGGTTTGTTTTATTCTGCTTTGTTTTGTATATTTATTTGTATGATAAACCTATTTATCTCTGATGATTGAATAATCATAATTTAATAAAGTAATACCGTTTAATAATACTAATTCAACTTTCTGTTACATTTTTGTCTGATTTCAGTATCAGGGTAAGAGTGGTATCAGAAAACAAATTTTAAAATGTCCGTCAGTTTTTCTTTCATGGAATAATTTGAGTACTGTTGTGAGCTCCTCTTTGAAGGTCGGGTTGAACTGTGCGTTGAATCCTATTTGCCCCAGGCTTTATTAGTTAGAAGATTCTTAGGTACTGTTTCTATCTCATTAGATGTTATGGTCTATTTAAATTATTTATTTACTTTGGTAGATCATATATATCTAGAGATTTGTTTATTTGTTTTAGATTTTTCAGGTTTGGTAGGACTAAAGATTTAAAAGTATGACCTTATGATTCTTTCAATTTCCTAGGTGTCCTTTGCAGTGTTGCTCTCCTTACTCCTAATATTATTAACTTGGACACCACTTTCTGTCCTTTAGCTAATTACGTTAAATGTTTATCAATCTTATTCATTTTTGAAGAATCAACTCTTTATCCATTAATTCTTTGTAATTTTTCATTTCTATTTCATTAACTTCAGTTTTGAGTTTGATTATTTCTTCCCACTTGTTCTCGGTGTTATTTGCTTTTACCTTTTAAGCATTCAAGTATTATTAAGTTATTAATATGAAATCGCTTCGGTTTCTTGATGTAGACTCTTTGTGCTATAAACTTTACTCTTCCAGCTCCCTTTTCTCCGTCTCAAAGATTTTGGTATGCTTTGTGTTCATTTGCTTCCACTTCAGGAGTGTGTAATTTTCTTATCGATTTCTCTCTTGATAGAGTTTTCATTCAGTAGTCTCCATGTTTAGTCTCCATGAGTTTGTATACTCTGTGATAACTGTCAATATCCATCTTTATTACCTACATAGCCCAGTGATATGCAGGATTTTATTTCAATTCTTATGTATTTATTGGGAGTTTCTTTATGTCGTAATATGTGATCCGTTTTGGAGAAAACTCCATAGGCTGCTGAGGAGAAGGAATATTCTTTATTGATTGGGTGGAACGTTCTGTAAATATTTGTCAGCTCTATTAGACTTATGATCTCATGTAACTTCAGATTTTTGTTGATTTTATATAAATGACTGATAGTGAGAGGAGAGGATTAAATCTGTATATTATCTCTATATTAAGGAAAATCTATGATTTTGGAACTAGTGATATTTCTTTTATGAGATTAGTTGTCTTGGAGTTTGTTATGAGAATGTTTAGAATTGTAGTATCTTCTTAGTGAAGTTTTCTTTTAATGAGTTTGGCACATCCTTTCTTATCTCTTCTGACAAGTTTTGTTTTGAAATCTTTGTTTCAAAAATTAAAATGGCCACACCTGGTTTTTGCTTAGTTCTATTTTCTTGGAATGCCTCTTTCAATTTTACCCCAAGAAAAAGCCTGTCCTTGAAGTTGAGGTGCATGTTATATGCAGAAACAAAGGATAGACCCTGTTTATTAATTCAAATGTTTCACTGTCTTTTTATTGGAAAAATGACACCATTAACAAAGAGTTATTATTGAACAATGCTTATTAATTCTTGTTCTTTTGTTATTTTTTTCTAAGATCTACTTTGACTAACTGATCAGTTATTTCCTGTGTCCATTTGGGTGTGTTTCATCTTCTTTCAGACTGAAGCATCCTCTGTAAAGGTGGCTTAGGCATTATAATTTGTTCAAATGGTTTTTATTATGGAAAGTTTTTTTCTCCTCCTATACCAACTGATACTTTTGCTGAATATAGTAATATGATCTGCCAAGGGTGGCCTTACAGAACTTGTGGTACATCAGATCAGGCCCATGAAAATAGAGAATTCCCAGGGCTAAATAGTTTTAGCAAGAGAGTCAGGCACCATCTTTCATGAATTATTTTTTTTAAAGCTTATTACCTACACTGGAACAAGTTGCAAGTGAAGAAATAAGTCATTTAATCATCATGTTTTATGATGATGATGTTTTCATCATCAATTAAAACATGATACAAGATTTCAAGGCCCTATTAATTATTAGACTTTGATTATATATACATGTATCTAAAATTTGATATTAATTTATATTTTTATAATATTTTCTGTTTTTAATTACCTCACTGGCTACTTTAGAAAGTTTGTCATATGTAGTCACTGGTTAACTTTTCTGTCCCAAAACCAAATGAAGAATACAATGCTTTAACAATTGTTCAGAAGGTGTATTTTATTTTCATTATATTTATTTATCTATTTATTTATTTTGGTGGGAAGAAGGCAGTGTACACTCCACAACACTATTGAAGAAGTCAGAAGAAAACCTATGAGAGTCACTTCCTTCTTCTACCATGTGTGTCTCTAAGGTTGAACTCAGGTTGTTAGCCTTAGAGACAAGTGTCTTTACTTATTGAAATTGTTTATAGGCCCTGGAAGTTTTACTATAAACTTTAAAGTGTATAAAGAACTTTCTGTCAGGATGGGATGTGTTTTACTTACAAAATTAACACATGAAATTACACTTTACAATCATGTATCATATGATGCCATTAAAAGTACAAAAGTCAGTAATATGACAAAATATGATTTATTCTCAGGAGATTTAATCTACTGATCTAAAAATTAGCCATTAGTCATCATAATGAAATATTGCCATGACAGAAAAAACTCAGTAGCTCGACAAAAATATTGGAATTTATTTTTTAATGTATTATATAATCCAAGAAAGACAACTCTAGTCTGGTACAACACCTCAATTGTCAGAGATACAACTCTCTGCCTTGTTTCTGTGTAGCATATGAGCTCATTTCCAGGGCACCAGACACTTTATGCTCATTCAAGATGAAAAGCCACAGAAAGACAGCAACAACGGGTACAAATATGACATGGCTTATAGTGCATTAGCTCTAATTAGTCACATGGCCATACTGAGCATTACAGAGAGCCATAGGTTGCATTTATTCTTAGTGGTTCTAATGTTGGGGACTATATAAAAGGCGTGGGGACCCTTAATTGTCTTTTGCTATTACTATCTATTTACTGATTGATATAACACTAAGACAATGTATCTTTAAAAGTAAATACATAGATAAAACTTTAAAAGAGAAGAGACACTGGTAATTTCAGAAACCACTATGGCAAACGCAGGGCAAATCCAAGATATCCATGTTGTTAGGACACATCAATGTTAGTACTGATTTTCTGAGTATACATTAATATCAGTAAATGAAGCTTTTTGACACTTAGTATGAAAACATTTTTTTCAGGGTACTTTTTGAGTATTCTCAAAATAGAGGCAATGTTTTACAGAGTGTTCACTTGTGTCTTCTGGAAAAGGCCAAAAGCAAAATATTATTGTGCATATCAAAGATGGCTTCTTTGTGTGTCTCTACAGAAAAATTACTCAAAGAAAAAATCTTTGTATATATTGGCTTCTACCCAAGTTATTCCCCAGGTGCTGTATGGACTATTTACACAAACAATGGCTATCTGTAAATTTTAATGTCTTTGAATTATTTCCTCAGAAGTTTAGAAAATTAATTAATAAACTATTGAATTTTCTGTCATCTACCAGCGTGTTTCAAAACAACTGCACACTTAACACCTACTCTAAACTAAAAACAGCCAATGTGTTAGCAAAGTCAGGAGCAAAGTCAGACTTAGGAGAGGGTACTTGTGTAACTGGCCTAAAGCACTAGGTTTGGTCCTCAGTGTTTCATAGGCTAGGACTCGTGGCTAAGACCTTTAACCCCAACACTCTGGAGGAGGACAAAGAGGATGGTAAATTCAAGTTCATCCTGGGATACATGAGAATTGTACCAAATTTAATAAAATTAAAAATTAAAGCATGTGAAAAGATGAAAGAAGTAGGGTATGAAACCAGTTTGTCAAATTTGCTAAATTAGCTCATCAAAAAGATGACTTTTAAAGTAGTAGTTATAATAGAGAAGCTGTTTTTTGTAATGAAACATATTTATATCAAAGTTGTAAAACTACTTGCCAAGTGACTTCTAGTATGTACGATATTCTAAATTTTATTCAACTATATCTTGAATATTTGCTATTTTTGGAATTGCACATATGTTAATGTTTTTATCTATCTTCACACAGGTGAAAAAAATGTCTATTGGAGACAGGAAAACCATAGCTTCTTAAAAGTTAGTTACACTGCTGATGAATCTTAAGTTGTGCCCAAGTAGCAAGAAATAGGAAATCATGTTCTTGAAAAAGTTTAGTTACATTCATCTCTGTTTTGATCTGACAGTGATGAACTGAGAGAAGACAAGAAACAGGGTGATTAAGCACAGTTCAATAACATGATGCATCAAAAATGTATAAACCCTACTCCCAAGTTCATTTTTTTTCAAAGCATGAAGTGGGACTTACACTTTATCAGCTAGAGAATGAGTTGTTTTTAGGGAGCAATGTTTATTGACACTAAGATTTTTTTTCCATGTAGGAGGAGCCTTTTGTAATGGTCTCTGAAAATGTCTTGGGAAAACCGAAGAAATACCAGGGCTTCTCCATTGATGTTTTGGATGCCCTATCTAACTACCTGGGTTTTAACTATGAAATTTATGTTGCACCGGACCACAAATATGGGAGCCCACAAGAAGACGGGACATGGAATGGACTGGTAGGAGAACTTGTTTTTAAGGTAAGAATACATTTATCTCGTACTCCAAACTTCAGCTGTAATCAATGAAAGCTGTTTTCATAGAATGGAGCTTGAGGGAAAATATTTGATTGTGGATTTAGTCCAACAGATTCACCCAGTCCTACTTAATGAATGCTGTGAAGAGAAAATTGTATAGTAAAATAAAATTTACATTTATGCATCTCCTATAACAGAAAAGAACAATTGCAATCTTTGTTCTTTGTGTTGACCTTCTACCTGTTGCATTCTGTGTTTCCTTAGGATTGTCTAATGTAGGTTGTTCTTGGGGTCAGTCAGTTATTGGGAGGGTGGAGTTTAGAGGTATATTTTTGCCTCATCTGGCTGCCTGTTCTATATTAAACTCTATCCTTTGACACATTAGCTGCTAACATTCTGTTAGAACTCCAGTGCTTTGTGAATTGAAGTAACTCAATGACTATGTAGCATAACAGTAATCCTAACCAGCTGCAGTACTCATTCCCAACAGAGGATCACCCTCCAGGATCTGCCGACTTTTCAAGAAGTAGCATAAAGTGAGAGGTAGACTGCACAAGATTGTGGGAAAACACAGAGGTGCGGTGGTAGTATTTTATATACACAGATGCACATGTTTGAGAGGATGCACACATATGAAGACATACGTACATGCATACATACATGCAAACATACATACATATATTCTGATTAAGGAAAGAGAAAAAAATAATGGAAGAGTAAGTGTTCATATATATTTGCTTGAATATATATATATATATATATATATATATATATATATACAGAATTGAATATTGTTAAGCAAGAGAGAAAACAAAAGAGGAATTTAATATAAAAAAGAAGTGAACGTATAAAAGATAAACATGCCACAGAGATGAAGAGTTAGTTTGAGAAATGGTTTTGATAAGGGAAAGTTGTTGCTGTGTCTGAAATATACAGTTCGGTGTTTGGGACGTTGAGGCAGATTGTTGCTTCAAGTTTCTTGACAAAACTAAGGCATGCAGTATGCTGACAGTGATACTAACAGGCATCATCTAAGAGTCTGTAGGAGGCCAAGGTGGGACACAACTTTAATACCAGCACTCAGAAGGCAAACGAAGGAAGATCTTTGTGAGTATACGGCCAGTCTAGTCCACGTAGTGAATTCTAGATCAACTGAGGCTACACACTGAAACCCTTTTCCTAAATAAATAAATAAGTCCTCGGTGCTTAGGAAGGAACTGTGGTGTTTCATATTTTTCAGATTGTCAACAGAGGCCCATTGTCCATCTGATGAGTTCAGACATTAAAGCTATCGTGTCTTGAATATACTAAGAAAACCAGAAAAATGTTAATCCCCTCTTTTCATACTCTTTCACCTCAAAATTCTTTCATTTACTCCATTATTGTACTGGCAACCCAACAGCTTTGATTTGAAATAAATATTAGCCATGGTTAGCAGTTATACATTTACTTAAAGGCGTTTTATCTTAAGACAATCTTAAGGACTCTCTGAATCATAATATCCACTTATGTGAAAAACAGTCACTGTGGATATTAACCAGAATAATCAATCCAAAAACAAGCAAGGAAGGAGACTACATTTGGTCTCATTAGCCAATACTAACAGATTGGTGACCCTTTCCCAGGTGCTGTGCTTAAAAGCATAATGAAATCAACATACATTTTGCAAGTCGATTGACAGGGTTTGCTAATAGATCAGATGGGGAGGTGGAAGAAATGTCAAAGGCAAATCCTTTCATCTTATCTGTCCAACCTCAGCAGTAGAAAGACACCCTTTGCTACCCTGTCTTCCTAGCTTCACTTGGAACTTTGCTCTAGCTGCCATCACCTATGTTGCACCTACAGAGGTTCAATTACTTTCCTTCTCATTCATCACTTGAATATATATATATCTATATATCTATATCTATATCTATATCTATATCTATATCTATATCTATATATATATATATATATATATATATATATATATATTCTTGCTGCTTCTCTTTTCTCTCCCCAAATAGTTTATCTCTAATCTCTCTCTCCCTCTCTCCCTCTCTCCCCCTCTCCCTCTCTCCCTCTCTCCCTTCATTACTTTCTCTTCTATTTCCACATACTATGTGTCTATACTATGTGTGTACATAAATCTAAATTCATCTCATTACATTTATTTATGTGCATGTGTGTGTGTATGTATGCGTGCACATGTGATAGATAGTACTTAAGTGCTACAGTACATGTGAGAAGGTCAAAAGACAACTTGAGAAAATAATTTTCCTCCTTATAATGTCTGAGTCCTGGGGATTGAACTTAGATTTTCAAGCTTGGTAACAAATGCCTTTATACACCAGACCAACTTACTGTCCTAAATCTAAACTGTTCACATAGGAAGAATTTTCTTCTCAACTTGTTTTATTTATCTTCATCGAAAGATCAACAGTTCCATCCGTTTTCCTCCAAATGCCATTATTTCATTCCTCTTCATGGCTAAATAAAATTCTATTGTGCATGTGCAGTTCATTTTCTCCATCCTGTCATGTGGTATCCAACATCTAAGCCAGTTTTCTATCATAGTCATTGTGAATATTGCAGAGAAAAATATCAATACAGTGGTCGTATGAATGAGCTAAGCACTTCTCTGGTGAAAGACATAGCATGGTGTTTCGGTTAGCTTGGAGAATATAAACTTTTAAAGTTTCTGAATGGTTTTTCCTACCAACGTGGCTTCTGATCTCTTTTTCTCTTATTCACTGTGTTCCAGGCTAGACTCTTTAATTGTACTCATCTTAGTAAAACCTACTCCTGCATCCATCTGTTTTTTCAGAATTCTTTGTGCACTCATTGCGATTATGTCTCAGTAATTTTTTTTTTATTTTCTAACAACCCCCTGCTAAGTTTTACTTTATGTCTAAAATGTTCCCATCTTTATGGTAAAGCTAAAGATCTCTGGGTTTTTCTCCTAGTATTTTAGGCATATTCTATTCTGTCACTCTCACCTCCCTGGAATTGACTTGAGAGCGATAACCCTTACTAGTATAGAAAAAATAGGGAAGGAAATACTAAGAAGAGTATTCTGAATGTTGAATAAATGTTGACCTTTTACAGACAAGTTTCAGTAGGCACATAGAAAGCCAAGTATCAGTAACATTTTATGGATGTTGATATGTAAAGTCCTCATAATGATGCCATAAAATAGAACTAACCACTCTTCCTATGATATGAATAAAAATGAACATGGCAATGAGAGTTTTAGAAGCTTGGTCAAAGTCAGAAAGCTAATAAGAGAACGAGAGTCTGAGCCAGTAGTTGGCTCTAGAGCTGTGGATTGTCCTCCTCTGAGCCATCCAAACAGAAAGTGAAATAAGTAATTTGATATAAGAGTTTGGAGTTCAGACATGGACTCTGGAATGGACATACATTTGAGGCTCATCAGCATATAGATGGAATTTAAATTGCCCCTCTGTCTTTCTTTGCCCCATTTCTCTTCTATCTTCAATCTCCTCCACATCTTTGCTCCTTCCCACTGCTTGAAAAGGCATTCTCATCTCAAATATAACCTTTCTGTATTTTCTAAGTTAAATTAATTAGGTGTCTTTGGTTGCAAATGACAATCCAGTTAAAGTGAAAAGATAATTTAATGGCTCACAAAGCTAAGCTGCCAGGGACAAGATCCAGACACATCTCATCAGGCCGTGGACTTGCTTTCTCTTTTGCAGCTCTGCTTCCTTGATGTGGTCCTGGTTCTCAGGCAGTTTCACCTATCTTGGAAGTAAGGTGACTTTCAGCAGCTCCAGGCTTACGTTTCAGCCTCTCATCTATCTCAATATAAACATTAGCGTTCTTTTGCCAATAGCTCTGATTCAGAACCTCAGCCTGAACACACACTGGGCTCTGACCATAAACTATTATGTCCAAAAGGAGGTACAGTTCCCAGTCTCAGACAAATATATCATCCCTGTATCCACCACAAAGATAGGCACTGCTGAGTGGCTCCATATAAAACATCTTGACTAAACATATGCAGTGCTGCCCAAGATAAAAATTACCCAACTGGAGGTAGGGGAAATGGTTAAAAAGCAAAATATTGTTCATTTTTATGTATAAGCATAATTATCACAATGATAAAGAAATTATCAATAGTTACACATACACAAAGTATTATATTAAAGTCATAATGAACACATTAATTAAGTTACAAACAATAGGCTGCAAAATGTTTATTGGTCCATGATGAAGATCTGTCTGTATCGACACTTGACAGGTGTATGAAGCAGTAAGATTCATAATATAGTTTTAAACCACCAATGAAAATAAACAGAATCACAGTCACAATCTCCAAAGAAACACCTGATGGTCAGGATACCCAAAAAGGAAATCTATTGCAATGGAGTAGATCATTTAATAATTCAACAGCACAGTAGGAGATGGAATATGATTGATTTTACAAAGAAAAGGAACAACTTGTATTACACCTATAGTTAGAGTTACTTTCTGTTCTGCATACCATTATATAAAATGTCACTTGGTTGAAAGACATATATTTCAGTTCACATTTGTGACCTTGCTGGCAATTCAGCAAAATTTAAAAAACAATTTGGAAGTGATTATGGGGTAATTACTTGCATGGATCTAGAACTGACTCTTAGTAACACAATGCTTTGCAGTTTATATTTATTTACATTTATTATTCACAACAGAAGGGATAATTGCTACCTTAATGCTACAGGTAACAAAATGAAACAAACAAGCTTTAAGTGGTTGCCTAGCCACATTGTTTTAAATGCAGACAGTCTAGTTTCAGAATCCAAGTGCTAATTTTATCTTCTTATCAGTAAGGTGAAGAAAGGGGTCAGAATTCATGTAGTGATATAATGCATATATGTGGGGGCTAACGAGGACTTGGACTTGATTTCCAGTGCACACATGAAGGATTTAATCTACCTATCACTCCAATCCCAGAGGATTCAACATTCTATTCTTGTCTTCTTGGACATTAGGCAAGTACATGGAAAACAAACATATGTGAAAGCAAAGCAACCATTCACATAAGAATATATATATATATATATATATATATATATATATATATATATATATAAATTTAGAGTTTCCAAGGCTAGTTTGAAAAGATGTGGACTATGTCTAGGCTCACAAGACAGAATCTGTGATGAGAGTGTTGACAACCATAGAAGACAAAGTGTGATTTTTGCTGGTGTTGAAAACGTGGGAAGAAAAATAAGAAAAGCTTAAGCAAGCAGAACCTGAATGTGATCTATATAAAGTGTGATAAAATGTAAAATAAGTGCAAGATTTGATTTTTAGTAAGGAAAAGAAAATTTCAGTTTATGAGATATGTGTGTGGATATATATGTATACACACACACACACACACACACACATATATATATGTGTATATATATATATATATATACATCTTATACACATATATCATATACATCATACACATCATATATATTATATACATATACACATATATCGTATACATATGCATATATGTACACATCATATACATCATATACATATACATCATATTCATGAAAGAAGAGAGAGAAAAAAGAACTTATTTTCATAGTCTTCCCTGTGCAAGGCAGAAGGCTGAGACTATGTCCCTTTTCTTTGCCAAGTACATTAAATGCCCTATATTTACCCATTCATTTGCATACATTTTGAATGCATTTTATATTCTGGGCCTGTTGATGTTATAAATATAAGATAATTGTTTTTAGGTTAAAATATTCCATAGAATACATGACGATGAACTAAAACTAAACATAACAACACAGTGTGACAAATGACACAGGCTATAATGGCAACTCTTAGGCCAGGGAGTAACATCTCCCTAGAAAGAGGAAAAGATTGCATGGAAAAAAAAAACACTTGAGCTGGGTCTTCAAGATAAATGGAAATACAGAAGGCAACAACAGGCATATTATGAAGATTGTCTTGTCATATTCGAAAAATTTAGACTTTATCATTTACCTGGTCAATGTTTTAACAGGCTTGTACATAGAAGAAAAGTGTGATTTAATTCAGAATTTAAAAAGTTAGCTTAGATAGAGCTGAGCAGGCACTGGTATGAGAAAGAATAGTTTTTAAAAAAATAATTTATTAGGAAATAAAGGGATGTCTATAATAAAATGGCAGTGACATATTAACAGAAAAAACTGATGTCAGAAAAATTACTTAATATACTAAGAAGTAACTAATAGAACTTGCAAGTTCAGAGGAGATGAAGGAATGAAACACGCTCAGAAGTAGAGCAAATGTGCCGATGGCTACAGAATAAAACACACTAGAAAAGCCCAGCTGAGACACACAAGTTTGGACAAGGACATTGTGACACTGGTGCCTGATGAACACCTCAGTGGAACTGTCTAGGAGTGGCGAGTTGTTGGTCTAGAATTCAGGCAAGCAGTGCTGAGGAATGAATAGAGCGTGTGATGACACAGTTAACTGTGAGATTAATGAGAACTCAAGCTCTGAGGTACTGAATCCCCCGAGTTATTACGTCTGTGTAAGGAGAACTGGTGGTGTTGTTTCTGCTACTGGATAAGATGAAGAGTAGAGAACAAAGAAAGTTGACTCTGAGGGATGGCTCAGAGAAAACTCGGTGTGCTGATCTGTCCCTCTCCCCATCATCTACCTAGGAAGAGGGAGCGGTAATAGCTCTTGGCAAGACTGAGGTTTCCCAGCTTCACAGTCAGACTGATCTGCAGGGAGGCACAACAAAGAACCATCTTTCTCATCACTGTCTCCTAGGAAGTCCAGTTTATGGTGGCAGACTGCCCATAATTCCTGTGCTTTAGAAAGAATTAACAGTTGGAAAGAGGCCAGAAGTTTCTGTGTGGAAGTTGAGCACACACATCTTTACCTGCTCCCACATCTTTTCAGGACTGCACAGGATCCTTGAAAATATCTGTATTCAACAAGGTTTTGTCAGTCACCAAATGAGAATCTTTCCGTCCCCCTCAGTTGCCCATGGCTGCCCAACTACGGATGCTAATGAAGCTTCTGAAGTGTGATGTAGTTCTGCAAACCAACTGTTTTAAAGAGAGGACTAAGAGCATGATATTTATTTGGAAAAAAAAAGAATTTCTTATAGATATCTTAAATCTGTGACTAAGATGTTAATTTGTATTTCAGGCTAAACACTTATTAATGGCCTAATTGAGTTTCCCAGAATGTACTAGATGCAGGCCTGAAAGGAGTTCAAATGTTGCAGGTGGTAAGAAGTTTTGCAAATCTGAATGTTGAATATCCAACATCTGTCCACTGGATTCCAGTGCAAGGTAGTACTGAAAGACAGACATTGGAGACCACATAACTGTGCATGCAAAGAAGACAAAACATTTTCCTGAATGTCTGTTGTTGACAAGGAGGTTTTAACGCTAATGAACACAGAGGACAAGGAGAGATCTCTGCAAGCATAAATTATGTAGATTCGAATTCCTTAGTGGATTGTTGTAGGAGCAATTTTCTGAATTTGCAGGTGATATTTAATTGGCACACATTACAAACATCAAGGAGCAATTCAATCAGATAAAGGACTTGAATCATTAAGCACGTGGTGTAATAGGTGAGAAGCATAGGGAAGTGGCAATAATAAGACTTGAATCAAGCTAAAGACCATGAGCTGGATGTTTGCCAAAGGGAATGATGCTGTCCAGGAATGGTTATGGGTTTAAAGACAGCATACAGGCAAGGGCAAGCAAAGCTTCAGGAAAATATGTTTGGATTTAAAAAGATTGGTAGGTTAAAGGTTATAAATTAACAGACTACTGCATCAGTCAAAGCCAAGGTGATATAAAGACCAGAACTCCGGTGAGAAAACTGTATAACCAGGCATGTATAAATCCTGAATCCTGCTGTTAGCTATTGATAGGCCATCCAGTACCTCAGTTTTCATCTATCTTAGGCTAGAGATCCAGGAAAATTGAATGATTAAGATGATTTTGAGCACATAAAAGAATGCATATGTGAGTTAAGGTATTCAACATAAATTTTAAAAGACAATCCAATCATGAATTTTTTTCCCTGTGATTCTGGGTGCATAATTATAAGGTAGTGTTTATATTGCTTAGTCATTTTCTTACTATGCAAGCTCCATGAAAATTACAGCTGAAATTACTCTGGAAATTACAAACATGGAGAAATGTGCCTCCTGTTGAAGACGGCACATTGCATTGTTGTTTAGAGTTGTCATTGACAGAAGAGTCATACTGTCTTTCTTTGAGTCTTTAGAATGAAGAAGAACATAAACACACACATGAGAATCTGAAATATTCCCTCACCTTAGAGCAGTCTGTGAATGGAACCCTTCTGAGGAAGATTTGTTAGGTTTTACATATTTGTTTTCAGAATGGATGCTTTGGACAAAAGCCATTTTTTGAATGACAGTTGACATTAACTCTGTTCCTCCATCATGACTCATCATACAGCTCTGATTTTGAGTCTCAGGAATTTTTATGTTTACTTAAGATATGATAATTCCATAATGGCAGCTTTTAAATTAAATTTGTCACCATGATTAAATACAAATCCAAAATGACTAAGACTAATTGTGTCAAGGTTGGCAGTGACCCACAGTGTCTACAGAGACTCCCTGTGCGTAGTGGGGTCATTCACACGGACTCCTCAGATAGTTTCCACATTACTTGATGTGGTGACTGATCACTGGGGAATTAGTCTGTCAAATCACTCTCTTCTTACTGTCTCTGGGAGCTCATTCTCTTCTCATTTATTTACATTCTAGTTCTCACTACAGACCGCTATGTATATAGAAGGATCCCAAGAAAATTCTAGAGTTTTTGAAGTTTTCACTGTAATTAAAGCAAATCCACTCAATCTCATCCGTTACCCTTGGTTTGAGTTTTGTTGAAATGCCGGGTATAGAAATTGGTTTTGCACTCTGTCTACAAGAAGTTTTGAGATGACCCCTCAGAAAACAGAAAGTAACTAACCACACAACAAAATAGCTATTTCTGATAATCTGTTTCTTGAAGTTATAACACTGTCTCTTGAGGATTGCAAAAATAGTATTTTTAAGTTGCTTGGAAGGGTATAGGAAAATGCCAAAAAATATGGCAGTATATAAATATCATGGAATATTCTGATTAATATTTGGTAAACATTTATTGAGGCCTAAGTTGTTACTGGAATTCTGAAGAATGTCTATGATGCAAGACAGAGTTCCTCTTCTCCAAGAAACAGCTAGATAGGAAGGGGGAGAGAACATGAGAATGAGAGGCTCCAATATATGTCTAGCACTGTCTTTATACAGTTCCCATTCCTGGTAAACACAAATGGTCAAGTGGATTCCATAAAATAAATAGAATACTTGCAAGTATGTTTCTTCTCTCAAGCCTATCACCTGAACTAAAATTTACATCTTATAAGACTCACTCAACCTTTTTTGTGACATGTCTAATAGGAACCTCAAACACTGCATGTTCCAAGATAAATATCCACATGCTTTTCCCGCTAATCTAGCCTGCCCTCATTCCTCCCTAATACAGTAATGACTTCACTCTTCAAGTTGTGCAGTCCAGAACTCCTGACTTCTCTGGGTTCCTTTCTTTCTGATGTAGTGCATACATGTATCAATAATCTATATTTGGCTACAAACCTGGAATGCACCAGAAATACAATCACGTGTCATTTCTCTACAATTGTCCACTGATATAATCCATCATTATTTTCTTTCAGAATTACTTTCATAGCCTGATATTCCTGACAATGACATCACTTTTTCTTTCAGTAATGATTTTAGGCAGAACAATCAAGAGGATTCATTTAAACTATCATTTCATACTCTCACTTTCTATGATAATTTACATTGATTTGAATTCTACTGACTCTAGTGCCTCATATGCTCATTTGTTCGTATATACACACCCTCAGTGTCTGCTAATGCTTTCTACTTTCTCAGTCTGAGTACTCATCACAGATAAATCAAGTTAAGGAAAATAATAGTAATAATTCCAATGGACACAAATATAAAAGAATAAGTAGAAGAATGAGTAAATACTGGATAATAATTCTTATAAAGAGATAAAATAAAAACTATGGAAGTGATAGAGATGATGAGGTTTAGCCAGCTTCTTAACATGGCGAACCCCATGCGTTGTTGACCTCTCCCCTCAGGCCGACAATTTGCCTTCTTAGAATTTCAGATTTGCCCTTGAGCTCAGAATTGTGAAATGACTCACTTATATTGAGTCCTAGATAGGTGAGCTGAATATATGGGATTTCAGTGAACTAAAGTCAAGGGCCTGGTTGGCATACTGACATTTAAAACCATGAAGTCTGTGATTTCTTCCTAAGGGGAAAAGTTTTATTTCATTTCTGCCAAATTTTAAGATTTTTATTAAAACATTAATTTCTACCATACTATAAAGGGTAAAAAGTTGACAAGATTTCTTTAAAATCTACCGTAGGCACTGGTGTGTAACATATGATTATCAAAATATAATTCCTGCCTATAAAAGCTATTTTTAACACTGAGAAGATAAAACAGACATTATAAGATAAGCACTGCCTGTGAGGTAGAGAAAACCAGAAGACAGAAGAAGTTGCCGTCAGCTAGGGATGGGCATCTTACCCAGGTGAAAATACATCTGAAAATTGGAAACAGGTACTTTTCGGTAGGTAAATTTAGGGTAGAAGAGAAAAACTAACATGAAAACTAATATGAAAATCAAACTCTTCCTAAGACTTTAAATTAGGTAGTATGTATGAGCAGGCATGAAATTTGCTGAAGGGAATAGAAGGCAGGAAGGCATGTTTTTGAGAGTGGATGTTTACAGGTAGATGAAGAACTCCAAAAGCTAACTAGTATTAATGTCCTTGTTATTATCATGATGTCTGAGATAAAACATGTATTAAAATAGTGAAAAACATGGATACATAGGTATATCAAATCTATATTGATCATAATAAATATATGGAAAATGAAATATTCTAAAAATGCTTCAGAAAGAAAATGATTAAATTAATCAGAGCACCTTCACAATAAACAGATAAAATTTGAATAATTATGCACTATGCTTTTACATGTTGAGAGTTGAAGGAACCAAAACAGTAGATGTGTGAAGCTCCGTCATCTTTACAAAGACAAGAGTCGGATATAGAATATAGCTTGTTGCTCATATAATACCATATTTATGGAAAAAATAAAAGTCTAAAGGGACTTGCCTTGATCTGAAAGCAGTAATTCCACATAAAGGGATGCAATTAAAGACTTCTGGTTGTGCTTCAATCTAAGTCCTATCATTTGTCTGTTTGTTTGATTGTTTGTTTCAATGGTTGCCAGGTAGCTGACACACAACATGATTTCCCCATTTTCTTGGCTTATGGTTGTCATGTTAACTTCATCCCATCCAGTGAGATTACAGATAAGATGTCTCCTAAAGCATCTAGGAAGTTTCATTCATACATACAGTATTCCTCATTTTGATACTCCTCTCTTATTCTGTCTAGACTGTTAGTAAATGGATGGATCTCATGCAACAATCTTACAGTGTGAATTAGAAGTTATATTCTGAAGGAGAACAGTTCACCAGTATTTCTTAAGCAGTGAGCAAATCTTTTGGTAGAGACAGGAAGGGTAGCAGGCTTTTCACTGATTTGGAGATGGCCCGCCTGGGTTGGCAGCTCCTGACTCTTCTTTGTGACATTAGGTAAATGACTTAATCTGACTCACTTTCATTACTTGCGAGTTTGAGATACTAATAGTTTAACTCATATAGTGTTTGTGATGCTAAGTTGAAATGATAATTGAAAACTGGTAGTAAGTACTATGTAAGTGTTAAATGATACTAATAACTGCATTAACAAGATAGGACCTATTTATCCACTGCACTTCAAAATTAGGTTAATTACCCTACCATGTACTAACTGTAACCATATTAATTCTGTCTTTTCAATGAGTTCCCAAATGCCCTGCATATAAATGTAAAAGGAAATATATTTTAATATTATTAACTGTGACTTAATGTCAGAATAAAAATTACTTTAACAACATTTCTATTAGTTCAGCCTAGAGATTTATTCGTTTCCGTAAGTATATTTGAAAATTAATGCTAAGTGTGTTAAGCATTTTAATTTAAAATTAATCTGTAACAATGTGATATTAACCCATGTCTATTTATCTTTCAAATACCTACATAAAATCTTGACTTTAAGAAAATTAATAATGGGATTTACTTCACATTTTGATCCATTTTCTGTGTTTGTGTAGGTAATAATTCTCATTGTATATTTCATAGGAAAGGAATATTGGAAGTGAAAGTCTGAATTTACAGTATTACTAAATATTAAACAATCATATAATGCCATAGTAAATGATTTTACAATAAAAATTTTAAAATGAAGACTGCTCTTGTCTGACTGGTTACATTCCATTGGCTACAAAATGATGTGAGATGTCCAAGTTTGGCCAACTGCTCAGTCAAACTCACATAGTAGATGTGAGATGTGATCTGTGGTTCTTCATGCCTCTCTTCTTCCATTCTCCCTCTTCTTTCCCCCCACTTCCTTCCTCTTCTTTCTTTCTAGGCTCCTATTTTTCTTTTTATACATTATAGCATTAGATGAAGAACAATGAATATCAAAAAGTATTCATAGACATTTTTAAAAATAAAACTAAATCATAAAAGCTCATTCTTATGAAAGGGAGAAAACACACTTTCGGGAACTCAATAGTCTGAACTTTTGCAAAGATTCTTTGGAAATACTTTTGTTTCTTTTTCATATGATGACAATAATAATAAGGTAGATCTTCTATGGAAAACTTTAAGACTGAAACTTGTATTTGGCTGTTTGAAAGACTCCAAATTCCTGGTCAAGATTAGTAGTGACTGGGGAAAACAAATATATTCTTTTCAAAATAAAACTAAGGTTCTACAAATTTTATTTGCAAAAATTAAAAGAAGACTGTTCTATGATTTAATTTTGGCATACTCTAAATTGTACAGTACATATACTCAATTTTATAGAGGAATAAGTATGATTTTAGTATCAGATGAAATCATAAATGTCCTCTACATGGTAAAAAAATAATTATCTTTTTCTTTTTTAAAAATTATAATTTCTTAATTGGATATTTTATTTACATTTCAGATATTATCCACTTTCCCCATTTTCCCACCACCCAGAAACTGCCTATCCCAGCCTCCTTCCTTTTGCTTCTATGAGGATGTGCCTCCAACCACTCACTCCCACCTCCCCTGCCAAGAATTTCCCCACACTGGGGCATCCAGCCTTCAGTGGACCAAGGACCTGCTCTCCTAACTATGTCTGACAAGGCAATCCTCCCCTACATATATAGCTGGAGCCATGGGTCCCTCCCTATGTGCTCTCAGGCTGGTGGTTGGTTGGTATTGCTCTCCTTATGGGGCCACAAACCCTTTTAGCTCCTTCAGTCTTCTCTCTAACTCCGCCATTGGGAACCCCATGATCAGTTCGAAGGTTGCCTATGGGTATCGGCCTCTAAATATGTCAGATTCTGACAGACTTTTAAGAAGGCAGCTATATCAGGCTCTTGCATGCATTTCCTGGTATTCATTTCAGCATTTGCCTTTGTTGACTGTACATGGGAAGGATACCCAGGGGGAACAATCTCCAGACTGCCCCTTTTTCAGTTTCTGTTCCACCTTTTGTCTCCATATTTGCTCCCTTGTGTACTTTGTTACTCCTTCTGAGAAGGACTGAAGCACCCACACTTGGTCTTCCTTCTTCATGAGCTTCATGTGGACTGTGAGTTATATCTTGGGTATTCTGAGCTTTTGGGCTAATATCCACTTATCAGTGAGTACATACCATGTGTGTTCTTTTGTGATTGGGTTACCTCACTCAGGATGATATTTTCTCGTTCCATCCATTTGCCTAAGAATTTCATGAATTTGTTGTTTTTAATAGCTGAGTAATACTCCATTGTGTAAATGTACCACATTTTCTGTATCCATTCCTCTGTTGAAGGACATCTGGGTTCTTTCCAGCTTCTGGCTATTATAAATAAGGCTGCTATGAACATAGTGAAACATGTGTCATTGTTATATATTGGAGCATCTTTTGGGTATATGCCCAGGAGTGGTATAGCTGTGTCCTCAGGTAGTGCTATGTCCAATTTTCTGAGGAACCGTCAGACTGATTTCCAGAGTGGTTGCCAAAAAAAAAAAAAAAAAAAAAAAAAAGAGGAGTGTTCCTCTTTCTCCACATCCTCGCCAGCATCTGCTGTCACCTGAGTTTTTGATCTTGGCCATTCTGACTGGTGTGAGGTGGAATCTCATGCTTGTTTTGATTTGTATTTTTCTGATAATTAAGGATGTTGAACATTTCTTTAGGTGCTTTTTAGCCATTTGAATTTCCTCAGTTGAGAATTTTTAATTTAGCTCTGTACCCCATTTTTAATAGGGTTACTTGGCTGTCTGGAGTCTAATTTCTTGAGTTCTTTGTATATATTGGATATTAGCCCTCTATTGGATGTAGGACTGGTAAAAATCTTTTCCCAATCTGTTGGTTGCAATTTTGTCCTATTGACAGTGTCCTTTGCCTTAAAGAAGCTATGCAATTTTATAACGTCCCATTTGTCAATTCTTGATCTTAGAGCATAAGCCACTGGTGTTTTTTCAGGAACTTTTCCCCCTGTGCCTAGGTATTCGAAGTTTTTCCCTACCTTCTCTTCTATTAGTTCCGGTGTATCTGGTTTTATATGAAAGTCCTTTATCCATTTGGACTTGAGCCTTGTTCAAGGAGATAAGAATGGATCAATTTGCATTCTGCTACATGCTGATCTCCAGTTGAACCAGCATCATTTGTTGAAAATGATGTCCTTTTTCCACTAGATGGTTTTAGCTCTTTTCTCAAAGTTTAAGTGACCATAGGTGTGTGGGTTCATTTCTGGATCTTCAATTCTATTCCACTGATCTTCCTGCCTGTCTCTGTACCAATATCATGCAGTTTTTATCACTACTGCTCTGTAGTACAGCTTGAGGTCAGGGATGGTGATTCCCCTAGAAGTTCTTTTATTGTTGAGAATAGTTCTCGCTATCCTGGTTTTTTTGTTATTACAAATGTATTTGCAAATTGCACTTTCTATCTCTATGAAAAATTGATTTGGAATTTTGATGGGAATTGCATTGAATCTGTAGATTGCTTTTGGCAAGATGGCTGTTTTTATTATATTAATCCTGCCAATCCACGAGCATGGGAGATCTTTCCATCTTCTGAGATCTTCAATTTCTTTCTTCAGAGACTTGAAGTTCTAGTCATACTGATCTTTCACTTGTTTGGTTAGATTCACACCAAGGCATTTCATGTTATTTGTGACTACTGTGAAGGGTGTCATTTCCCTGATTTCTTTCTCAGCCTGTTTATCCTTTGAGTAGAGGAATGCTACTGATTTGTTTGAGTTCATTTTATATCCAACCACTTTTCTGAAGTTGTTTATCAAGGTTAGAAGTTCTCTGGTGGAAGTTTTGGGGTCACTTAAGTATGCTATCATATCATCTACAATTAGTGATATTTTTGACTTCTTCCTTTCCTATTTGTATCCTTTTGACTACCCTTTGTTGTCTAATTGCTCTGGCTAGGACTTCCATTACTATAGTGAATAGGTAGGGAGAGAGTGGGCAAAACTCATAGCTCTAAATGCCTACAAAAGAAACTGCAAAGAGTATACACTAGCAACTTAACAGCACACCTGTAAACTCTAGAACAAAAAGAAGCAAGTACACCAAAGAGAAGTAGATGGCAGGAAATAATCAAACTCAGGGCTGAAATCAACCAAGTAGAAACTAAAAGAACTATACAAAGTATCAACAAAACCAGGAGCTGGTTCTTTGAGAAAATCAACAAGATAGAGAAATCCTTAGCCATACTAACCAGAGGGCACAGAGACAGTATCCAAATTAATAAAATCAGAACTGAAAAGAAAGACATAAACAACAGAAACTGAGGAAATTCAAACAATCATCAGATCCTACTACGAAAGCCTATACTCAACACAATTGGAAAATCTGTATGAAATGGACAATTTTCTAGAAAGATAGCAGGTCACAAAGTTAAATCAGGAGCAGATAAACCATCTAAACAGTCCCATAACTCCTAAAGAAATAGCAGCATTCATTAAAATCTCCCCACCAAAAAAAAAATCCCAGGACCAGATGGTTTTAGTGCAGAATTCTATCAGACCTTCAAGGAAGACCTAATACCAATTCTCTTTAAACTATTCCACAAAATAAAAACCGAAGGAACACTACCCAATTTGTTCTACAATGCCACAATTACTCTCATACCTAAACCACAAAAAGACATAACAAAGAAAAAAATCTCCAGACCAACCTTCCTTATGAATATCGATACAAAAATACTCAATAAAATTCTGGCAAACTGAATCCAAGAACACATCAAATCAATCATCAATCATGATCAAGTAGGCTTTATCCTAGGAATGCAGGGATGGTTCAATATTCAGAAATCCATCAATGTAATCCACTATATAAACAAACTCAAAGAAAAAAAACTAAGTAATTATCTCACTAGATGCTGAGAAAGTATTTGACAAAATTCAACATCCCTTCATGGAAAAGATCAGGAAATCAAGGCCCATACATAAACTTAGTAAAAACAATATACAGCAAGCCAGTAGCCAACATCAAACTAAATGGAGAGAAACTTGAAGCAATCCCAGTAAAATCAGTGACTAGTCAAGGTTAATTATCTTTTCCTTGTATGTTAAACTATTTATGAGGCAATGAATATCTGATTACTCACTTATTTGAGTTCAATAATGCCTGTTCCAAAAAACAAAACAAAACAAAACAAAAAAAAAAAAACTGTCTGAGAAACCGGGTTGGATAATAATATAGTAAAGAATATTGACAGTTGATTGAAAAGCACGTCTGCATTTCTGGTTAACAAGATATGAATGGAGGGAGTTGAAGAGGCATGTGGTTTGTAGTGATGGCACAAATGAGATCTGTATCCCTGCTGTGAAGAATGAAAGTGCTACTTCTGAAACTCTCAAAGTTGACAGCTATTCAAAATGTTTAAGACAGATGTGAAGGATGCAAATTACATCAAGAGACAAATATGAAGCCAGCATTTTTCAAAGCCAGTTTAAAAGAACATAGAAGAGTCTGGGGTTCTCATATTAAAGTACTTGTAAATTGTCCTGGACTTTTAGCATAATATCTTACCAAATATAATGCTCCAGACTCCAGATTAATTTGTGTGTGTGTAGGTACAGATGTATAGGCTTGTGGGTACAGGCATGGAAATGCATATGCACGTGTGTACTTGGAGGCCAGAAGTCAACTTAACGTGTAACTTGTAAAGCACCATATCTTTGGGTTTTTTTGAGACAGTCTATTCACTGGCCTAGAGCTCACCAAGTACTCTAGGCTGGCTGGGCAGAAAGTCCCAGTGTTCCGAATGTCTCCACACTCACAGAGCTGAGATTATAATTGCATGGTTCCTAGCCTGTGCCTTGTCTGTTGGCTTTCTTTATTGTTTTTAATTTGAGTTCCGGAAGTTGAACACAAGTCCTCAAGCTCCTGTTTCAAGGGCTTGGCTTCCTGAGCTGCATCCTCAACCCCTCCAAAATCACATTTAAAAACTGAATTATAAATATCAACGGGGGGAACATTGACAACTTAGATGTGCTCATAAGACAAATATGTAGAACACAGGGTGTAGGTAAAGATGCGAAGTGACCCCTGGCTTCGTGCCAGTTGTCCATGTTACTGTGAGTTTCACAGCATCACATTCAGGAACAAACTAGGTAATGACTTGTTTCCTGTGACAATTAATTTCTGATTAAGTTTAGAAAAAAATTGTTCTCAGATTCTCTTCAAGTTAATCTTCTAAAATTCCTGGTTGTATTTCTCTTTAGTTATACCCATGTGCTGTGTGCTGCCCATCATTCATGTTTCATGACTTGAAAAAGTGCAAATTTTGTATACCTTTTGTAATTAGTTAAAATAGTTTTGAAAATATATTTACTTATACTCTAATTTTAATGCTATACTCAATGAAAATTTAAATAATCATTCTATGTTAAATGTTAGTCATAGTGTCATTTTAAAACAATTAAACCTGCTGGAAGAGATGCTTAATTACTACAGAAAACCATAAAATACATAACTACTGACAAACCCAGAAATGCACTTCAAATTTCCAAGTAATTATTCAAGATATTAATCTTTTATTATTGCTATAAAACTTTTTGAAAAAAAATGCTTTTTTCTTTAAAAAAAAATATATATATATATACTCCTCTGACTGGATGTTGTGGTGCATGCCTGTAGGGCTAGCAGTTGACACTCAGAAAGGAAGGAGAAAGGCTTTAGGCTTGCCTGGGCTACCTATTTGGACTTTCTATAAAAGATGAGAAGGAGGAAAAGTAAAGGGAAACCTCCTTTGACTGTAAATATTGATAAGAAAGCAAGTAGAGAAAAGTCAGTTTATAGGGAGTAGGCATTAAAATGTGTACGTGACTGTGTGTGTGTGCCTGTGTGTATGTGCACTCATAGTTTCTGCCTGTCTGTAGTTATAGTCTAATAATGGAATCACATGTTATTAAAATTCATGCAAATAAGTGAGAACTGTAACTTTCGTAACTAGTGGAATAGTTAGATATGTAAGGCAATTATTAGTATAAATCCAATGATTGTCTTAACAAAGGGTCATAGAACGATTACCTTACAAACAATTCAGATGTTAATTATCTTGAAGGAGGACTTTTAGGGAGAGAGTTCAGACCATGGAAGTAGCCTGTGCAAAGATGATTGGTAAAAAGATGACAAAGTGTGCCCATGCTGATGTGTGTCTAAGACTGTGTATCAAAACATGTATAACTCATATTACGAATTGAATCGTCTTTCTACGATGAGGGCAACCCATTGAAATCCACTTGAAAAAACATTATCTAGCAGAGTCAAATTTGCTCTGAAGAATGATTACTTGAGTTGCAATACAAGGAGGAAGAAAAGTAGATTTCAGGTAGCCTTGCCCAGAAGAACGATGACAAGAGAAGACAAGGCAAATGTTTACAAAAGAAAATCAATAATGATAGATTAGATGAGGTCATAAGGGGAAAATAATAAGACCACAGAAAATTATGACTTATGTCAAAAAGTGTCACATATTGAAGCATGTACATGGGTGTGTGTGTGTGTGTGTGTGTGTGTGTGTGCAAAGATGTGTAAGATTGAAATACCATCCTTATTCTGATTTATCTTCCCTTGTTACACTGAAATTTCTACCAAGCATAGAATATACAAGTGTAACTTAGTGACAATTTAGTAATTTTAGAATCTACAGATCCATGCAGGTAAATGTCATATTTATTTACACTTTAGTTCATACAAAATAACTCTCTCATATCTAAATAAATAAATAATCCACAGAAGTTTTTATTTAAAACACTTAGATATACTCAGTATGAAAATATCAGTATTGGGACAGCAAGGTTGAAGAGGTATAGGTACTTGTCCCCAAGCCTGATAATCTCAGTTTCATCCATGGAACCACATGGTGGAAAGAGTGAACTGACTCCAGTAAGTTGTCCTTTGACCTTTATATTCAGGCCACAGTAAACACGCATGCACACACACATGTGTGCACACACGCACACACACACACACTCATTCACACACACCAAACATGGATGTATATTTATACATACACAAACAGGCAGACAGAGGAGATAAGAAGAATTCTATTTTTATCTTATAAACTTATCCAGACTTCCTAAGATATGGATTTATTGTAAGATGATGATATTTTATAAAAGTTTCAAATAATTATAAGCATAAACTTGGGAGTGAGAAAACCATATATTCAGTACTCAAAAAGTCACTCAACCTCTCCAAGTTTTACTTTCTTGTCTTTAAAATTACAAGGAAATGTATAGTTCATAAATAATCATAAGAATTAGTAGGAATATTTTATTTACCTACATAATACAGGCTGAAGCAGCAAGTACATTTTGGCCTGGTTTACACACATACACATGTGTACATGCATAGTTGCATGCATGCAAACCATTATTTTAACTAGAACCTTTATCATTTCAGAAAATTAATTCATTCAAGTTAGTTTAGCATTCCACATGGCATCTTACTTTTCTTCTCTCTCTTTTCTCTCAGTGCATAAAAGCTAAACCTACATTTCTATTTACTTGCACAAAAGAATGAAAAAGAAAGAGACAGTTCTAAAATGTTCCACATATGATTTATTGATATTCATATTTATCTGGAGAGGGCTTCCCTCTGCTTGGATCATTACCACAAGTCATTATTTTAAACAAGATGCCTATTTATTTAAATATGTATCCACATGTCATAGAATTTGAGTGTAAAGTCATTTATTCTGTGCTTTCCTGTAACTCTGTAATGTCTCTTAACATGTGTTATTGTGATCACTGAGAACCTAAAGACGTACACTGAGAAGAGGAATTATTATGACATCAAGAAATGTCTGTGTCCATGATCATTAATTTCCTATTGACAGCTTCTGAAGATTTCTGAAGAGCAACAGAAACATGGAACCTTTTGACATATGACATTCTAAATCAGCCCTAACAAGCTTAGAGCCCAAAATGTAGACTTTTATGCATACAAATTTAAACCAAGGATGGTGTCGATTGAAGGTTTAAGTGACCTTTCTAGAAGTTTACATGCTTTGTTAAGAATTAATGCCTCGGAAAATTCTTTGGATATCGTGTTGTTGTTGTTGTTGTTGTTGTTGTTGTTGTTGTTGTTGGGTTTTTGTTTTTTGGTTTTGTTTTTTGGGTTTTTTTTTTTTTTTGCTACTGTGTTAATGATGACTTTGATAAAGTGAATTAAAAGAAAAAACAGACAGTTTATTGAGGTGTATCTGCGTCTAAGTTATTCCTGACTGATTCTACATGTACTGACAATGTGAAGGGGGTAATTTGTTTGACTCAGTTGGGGCAAAAAACTGCAGTAATATATGCAAAATTCACATACAGCTCGTCTATAAAAAGTCCCTGCAGTACTTTCAGTTTATGTAAAGAGGCTTAAGATGTTGCCTGAAGCATCATTTTTTTCTCCCCCGAGGCAAACTGTAATGCCACAAACTGAATTGTTTTCACACTATTAATGTATTCTTCTCTCTTTCAATTTCCCAGAGAGCTGACATCGGAATTTCAGCTTTAACCATCACTCCAGACAGAGAGAATGTTGTGGATTTTACAACACGCTACATGGACTACTCAGTGGGAGTCCTACTTCGAAGGGCAGAGAAAACAGTGGATATGTTTGCCTGCCTTGCACCATTTGATCTATCACTGTGGGCCTGCATTGCAGGCACAGTGCTTCTTGTGGGACTCCTTGTCTACCTCTTGAACTGGCTTAATCCCCCACGATTGCAAATGGGATCAATGACATCTACTACACTCTACAACTCCATGTGGTTTGTGTATGGGTCCTTTGTACAGCAAGGTAAGAGAAAGAGTGCATTTTCCTATTAAGAAGGAAGGAAAATGATGTTTCAAATAATCAGTTAAAATGATTTTGTATATAGCGTCAGTCAGACCTCTAAGGATCTTCACAGAGGTGCTCAGGAGATAACATTTCCTTCTGCCTCTTAGTGGATCTCAGGCATAGCAGGCTTCCAGCAATAATGGCTGTCTATCTTTTGATGTAAGTTCAGTTTCATCAGCAAAGGCAACGCTGAATATCAGTGATAAGATTCTCAGGTTACCTCAAGGTCAGTTTTTCCTTTCAAACTTCTCTGACTTCCTGAGAAATAGCTTTTCTGGCTTGAAAGTCCTTACTACTAAAGAAAATACTGTTTTGTTATTTACATGCGCAAGAGAAGTTAGTTCTTGTTCTTCATCCAAGACATTTTCTTTTTTTTCTGAATATTGACTAGTAGTCCAAAGACATTACTTAATATGAGCCTATAAGAAATGTTATGGTTAACAATTCCTCTCAGTATATTATCATTACCAATGAATTTACCTTACAACTTCATTATATCCAAAAGCATGTCTTTATTTCGTTATCCATATCCAGTCTTCTCTCTTTGTTATAAATCTCTAATTAACTATATGGTTATCACTGTTTCAGAAGAGTATATCTTTTGCGTGACCTAGTACAGTCTACAGCTAATGTAGAAAAATTAACAGACAAGGGCTGATAGTCTGGCAGATTTAACACAGGTACTGAGCACAAGAAATGCATGTGAAAACTAAGATACAAATGAGGAGAGAGTAACTGTGGAGAGCCATGGAGAGTCGGGAGATCTGTGTTATTGACTAGATGGAACCAGTGAAGCTTCATTAACCACCGAGGATAGTGAAAAAGAAAAGGAGGAAAAGCCTCAATAAAGATCTCAGTGGTGGCAAGCAGAAGTCACTGGAACAATTCAAGGGAAGTGTATTAGCATGCATGCCTTATAGCCATATTTCAATGAGCTGGGTTTGCTTAATTTTGTTGGAAAATAAAATCAAATTATTCTTGTAAAGGTGTTAATTAGATTGAGAGACAAACTTCTTATTGAGGCAAAGGCTCGTCTTTGTTCCATAGTATCTCAACCCTCTGCTGACAGCTCAGTCCAGAGGCTGAAATAGTTCATTCATTCAATTTACATGACAACTTCTATGGTTAATTCCAGCGATGGGTTACCAGTGCAGGCTGTGGTCTTCGGGTGTCTCTTTATGAGCTTGTCTACACTTCTTTCTTCCTGGGACATCTGTTTTGTTCACAGCATTATTGTTGGTGTGGGATTCTGTGGGGTTTTTTTTTGTTGTTGTTGTTGTTGTTGAATTCTTCTAGAAAATGTCTTGAGTATGCCTGACTCAGGAATTTTCATGCCAATTAAAATTACTAAAATTGTGAAGTTTCTAAGAAGACTAAAATGTACTAAAAAGTAAATATTTACAAAATAATAAAAAAACTAAATTTGGCTCAGCACTGGATAGGTTATTAGCAAGACAATGGTTGAGATAGTTAACTCTGGGTTAACTAAGAAAGACTAGAAGGATCAATAGGAGTGAAATACAGAGTAATAGTACAAACATACCAAGTTTGAGCAGAAGAAAGTAGCAGAACTCTTGATGCGATTACAGCAACAGTAGAAATATCAGTGCAAGTGACTTGGATGGATAGTCAGAAACTTGAACACCTGAGCCTAATTTCTTAAAAATGAACAGTAGAGGACATGTCACCAGAGTGTATATTCACATTTATAAAGTTAAACATTAATGAAAGACCCCCCCAAAGTAGATCAATGAAGGTAAAATGAACCTCCTGTAACAACCAATAGTTTTGATTGGAGGAAATGAAATGAGCTGTTTGTCATCAAAACCAAAGAAGAATGGCTAGTTTCAACAACCATGGTGCATTCTGGTAACTGAAAATCTACACTGGGCATCCTTGAACTTCAAATTTGTTTAAATATTCACTAGACCACTCTCTGGATGTACAAGTCAAAACACAAACTCCACCAGGCCAAACACAGAATTATTTTACATACACTCTAACCCTTTCACTCTAAAGTAAATCTCCAGCTGCCTAGACGTAGAGATATCTTAACAATATTCTGATTTCTTCTTCTTTTTTTTTTTTTACCTCATTTATGCCAGTTCTGTCTATTCTTCCTCATATATTTTAGAAGTAGAAGTTTTTCCTCACATGGAGAAATTAGACCAACTTAATTCCTTCCCTGAAACATAGTTACTCCATAACAGCTCTTCCATTTTCTGATTTTCTCCTGAAAATAACTGGTGTGTGTGTGTGTGTGTGTGCGCGCACGTGCAATGAAAAGCTAACCATTGTATTTCCCATCTTCACATGCTTTCTTAACATTTCATCATTGTCTGCATACAGGTCCAACCCCTTATAGCCTGACTATTATTTCAGCACAACAGTGTCATCCAGAACTCAGTTCTTACCTACTGACACTGAGAAATCAAAATAAATGGACAATTACCCTAAGCAATGCAGTCCCTTTAGCTGAGGCAAGCCAGGATGCTTCTTCTCAGCTTTTACTGATATTTTCCCAACTCCCGAAGTACTTCTGATGTCATCTTGCCCAGTCTTTACTGTCACTCTGTGCTCTGACTTGGCAAGTTCCTGCTCATCCTCCAAATCTTATCTTGGTTTCCCCCATTTCAAGAATTGTTTACAGGCTAAAGCGCTATCTTCATGTTTCTTAACACAGACTTATTTTGCTACTTATAAGTATATGAAAACAAAAAGGGTTTCTTTTTAAAATTTTTATGACCTGTGTATTTTTGTTTTCAATTAAAATTTATTATAAAAATTTCAAATGATTAAAAACATCATACACAAATCCAACCAGATCCAAATTCTATATAATTAATGAGCCTGAGTGGTCACCAAGCCTTTCTAGTTCTACAAAGATGCACGGGATTAACAAGATGTTTCAGAACATCAGGTATGTTTCTATCAAAACTGCTTTGTTAAATGTTACCCACAGACTATAAGTTGGCTGTGAATTACACAAATTCATAATGAAGGATAATGCTGAATTGTAAATAATGCACCAACTTATTTAGGGGGAGCTGCTGTTTGTTCACTGGCTGAACAAACAGTGAAAAGGTGAAGTCATAAGATACTGAGGTCGTTGTTATGCTCTGATTAAAAGTAAATGAACTTTTACTTTTACTTTTACTTTTTTGGCTCATAAACTCAATGAAAAGAGGATCAGTGAGTAGCACTGTCCATGTATGAGCAATAGATTTGGACTTAGTGATAATTCCTAATGAAAGTATAGTCTCTTCAGAGGAAGCACAGCTGTTACTTCAAAATTAAATACTTATTGACATACTATTTCAGATTGAAGAGGGATGGACAGGTATTTCATGTGTGCAATAGATTTCTGAAAAGGCGATCATAAAGAACTAAGAGCAGAAAAATGTTAGATATATCTGAGTTGTTTCCTACTCCTTATTTCAAAAAAAAAAAAAAAATCAGTGATTTTACAACAGTCTGGAAAAACAGATTTGGGAATTCAACTGTGTAAAAGCAATATGGTCCATTACAGAGAAAAACTCAGTACTTCTGTGTCGCGAGAACATTGGTGCTTGTGAATTAGGTTGTTAAATGCAAGAATGAGAGACCAATTTAATATATTTTGTTGTCATTTTATATCATCCCTTATCACCATAAACTACACCTCTCTCCTTGAAGCTAGCACGTTCAAAATACTGGAGGTTGAGTTTCAAAGACCCTCAAACAGGTTGCTCATTGTTAGTGACTCTGATGCCATCGAGCTTAATTGACTTGCTCACAGAAGTGACTCGTGTAATTTGTTGTTTATAAACAAACTGTAAAGGGAAACATTGACATTTTCTCCTGTCAGCCAGCATTCTTTACATAGCAACAGTGTCCCCAGGAATAGGAGGGCCAGAAAGAAGAACAAGAAACAAGTTGAATATATTAGTGCCATGACCAATCTACATATTTGAATATGTTAATAAATAAGAAAAAACAGTTTGTTTCATTTATTCTTTGAGAACTTCATACGATATATTTTTATCATATTTTTATTATTCCACAACTTCTTCTAGATATATCACACACAACTTCATATTCCCTTGGTTTTTCTCTCTTTCTCTCTCTCTCTCTCTCTCTCTCTCTCTCTCTCTCTCTCTCTCTCTTAATTTCTCTCTCTCCCTCTCTTTGTAACACACTATCAACTATGGACTCCAATTTTTTTGATCATACTCCTAAGCATGGCACTTGCCTGGAGTGTGCCTGATATCCCCAGTTTTGCTGCATTAAAAAATTATTTTTCTTTTTTCAGCAGCTATTATTTACAAAAATCTTCTGAGCTAGGGATGGATGAAACTTGGTGCCTGCTCCCTTCTCTGTGATGTGTTTTGACTGCGTGAGTTTGTCAGAGTCTTCGTGAGTTCACATATGCATTTTCCCTGTCGTATCTGGAAAATGCTCTTTTCTTAAAATCATCCACTACCCCGGCTCGTAATATCTTTTCAATCCCTTTTCCTCATAGGACCCTGAACCTTTAAGGAAAGGGATGACAGCGGCCTCCCATTCATGGCTGACAACTCTATATATAGTCTCTCACTCTCTGCATGTTGAAAGACCGTTTGTAAGACTGTTCTAGGACATGTCAATATTTCTTAATAAATGGAGCCCAGCAAAACCACTTCCAATTATAGGATCACATAAAGTTATTGAAAACAGAAATAAAGGAAAACTCTGTTGTTAGTTTTGAGGATCAAAGAAGCCTACAAATGCGAGTGCTGAATAGAAAAGGGCCCGCAGGAGTGGTAGGGAAGCTAAAAGTAGCTGCGTTCTTCCTCACAAGACTTAACATAAGAGGCAACCCACTGGCTTTTAAATCTCAGGATAATTTTTGAAGGTAATAAAATTCTTCCCAGTGCCAGGTAGATTACATTGTTACATAGAATCACAGTTTTATCGTTTCCACAAAAAAGAGCCAATCTTCTCCACTGTGTCAGGGAATAGAGGAGACTTGAGAGAACAACCATGCCCTTAAAACTTTAGATAGGATAACTCAGAGACCCCTGTCGTAATAATGTAGATCTCAAATAAGAAATCCCTAAGTATTGTGGACTTAGGATTCAATAACAAAGTCACTTCTTCGTAACGGTATCTGATACTTCTCATTCAATTTGAATGTAACAGAAACGGTACCAGATAGCTAGCTCAGACGTTCACCGACAGCAGTAACCTCAGAGAGGACGGAATTCCCAGTGACAGCTGACTGGGCTATAAAGACAGATTTATCCCTATATTCTGTTCAGGCACGCGTAACTCAAAAAGATATCTGTAATTTTTATTTATGTTCAAACAACATCTATGTTGTTGCTAATCATGATTGACAACCCTTAGGCAAGGCATGCCAAGCACTCACAGACCTGCCACGGCCAGTTCAAACTCTCCCCATGTGGCTTTAGGCTGAGAACATGACAGTGTCCTCTCGGCCGTTCTGGTAACAACAGAACTCTTTGCCACAAAAGCAAAATTTCAAAGACAGTGAACAGAGAATGGCAAGGATGAGATGAGAGTGCATTTGTTTAGCTTTCCCTGGACCTTAATGAGCTAAAAAATGACCCCACAAACCACAGGCATGCAGCATGCTCATAATGACGATCTGTTTCTGTGACCCTTCTGATTAAGACAGTAAACCTTCCCAGGCTGAGCCAGCATTGTAAGGGATAAAAGCAATTTAAAAATTACAAAGCACAAATCAGACTCTGCTTAGAGTAAGAACAGATACAAACTATTTTCTTGAATCCTAAAAAAAAAATCCATATGAAGATATTCTGTAATGAAAAGCATGATTGCTTGAATGAAACAAAGTAGTTTCTCGTGAAAATATTCAATTAATTTAAGGGTGACTTTTAAACAAATATACTTTTAGTGCTACATTAATGAGAAAGGGCAGATGTTCCAGACCATTTAAAATTACTTTCCCTGGCATTTAAATTGTCTTTGGATTTTAGACATTAATATCACAATTCACCTCAGTTTAGGAAAGAAGCATAAAAACAAATATTGCTGGTGAGTTTATCCTACGTGGGTTTAGGATTGATTAAAGATAAATAATTGGGCTCAAAGGACCACAGATCATGTAGAAAACAGCAGTTTAGAATATAGATTTGGAAATTCTATTTTTAATTGACATGCCAAAACCTTCATCCTCTTTCCCCTCTTACCTATGAATATGTAGTTAGATACATATTCAAGACTGATGGCTGTATCCCTTAAAATGTTACCAACTGTCCATGCCCTTCAAAATTCAATCCAACATCTGAAACCCTAAGACTGGACTGAACCTAGCACATCATTGCATACAGTCTGATTGTAACGCACCTTATACTATATGATGGATTCTCACCACCAGGTTAAAACTTGGAGAGGTAATAATGGCCTTGAGGCATGTTAGTTATTGTTTAAGATTTATTTATTTTTACTTTATGTATGTGGGTATTATGCCTTTGTGTATGCTCATGCTTACGGAAGCCAGAAACGGATGTCAAATCATCAGGAACTGGAGTTACTACGAAAGGTTGTGAGATTCCATGTGCATATTAGATCCAAGTTATCTAGAAGAACAGAAAGAACTCTTAACAGCTAAAGCACTTCTCCAGCCCTGTAAGACACTTTGTTTTAAAACATTTGAATGTTATACATTCATACATACACACATACAATACTATATATGTACACATATATAGTATATGTCATACATACACACATACATACTATATATATATGTGTGTGTGTGTGTGTATGAATGTACAGATGTATAATTGGCAATGCAAATTCACGTTATATACCTTGTTATATATATTACTGTCTGACATTTGTAAACTACATGCTTTTCTTTTTTTCAGTGCTAAGGACCAAATACAGTGCCTTACACTAGGCGAGGCAAGTACTCTACCACTAAGATAAATCGTCAACTTTATAAACTATATACCTTCTGTGTTTCTTGCATGTGTCCTCAGGTGTGTAAAAAATTAACATTAGACTAAGCATGACCCCTATTACTTCTCTATGGACACATGAAATAGTTCTTTGATTTGTGGCTATGGACAAAATTTATAGATTCTCCTAATGATTATAACTCAATATACCTTAGCCATTATGTTTGAGAAACTGAAGTGTTACTGAGACAATATGATTTTTCCCTATAATTAAATTATCTGTAAAGCATGAAGAATTGTTGATGGTATTCTATTGTAACTTGAATCCTCTCAAGTCAAGTTTTCCTGTAGTGTTCCCTTTTGTTTAAAGCACAGGGTGATTTTGCTCCATCAGTCACGATTGTCTGTGAGCCGTACAAGTCTATTCTATTATTTTACTGTTCAAAGGGTTAAGGCCATTTAGTCTTTATCCTCTGCCTTACATCACCACCCAAGGAGTGTTATGCTCCAGAAATGCATTGCCTGGAGTGTGCTGCTGCTTAATAAATCACTCCATCTTGTTTATCTTTCTCTTGACATATATCTAGCAGCAGGAACCACTATCCAGTGCCAGTGTTAAGTTCTATTGACATTTACTCTTAATGAACTACACCATTGCCAAAAGGTTTTGCATTGGTAGCAAATTGTCTTTACTTAATGCTTCCTTGTACAGAGAGAAAAATGAGTTTGAAATCAATGAAATCTCTTTTCTACTTTTCTAGAAGACTGGTTCATGTTACTGCATAAACAACATAAAATTCATATTTCAATTACTTTCATATATTAATTAAGCATGCTAATGATCACGTATAACAAGCAATCTGCTTGCTAAATAGATACTGAAGAGCTAAAATTGTTCAGAAGAAAATGGTTCAGGTAGAGTGCTCTTGAAATCTTATGTTATATGGTCTCTACTTCCATTGAATTCTTTTTAGAAATCTAATATTGAGCAAATTCTGAATGGTAGGCAGGAGACTGAACAGAGCATAGAGCAGGGAGACATAAAGCACACATGGTCAGACACAGATACAAAGGAGCCATACACAGCGACCAGAGCCTTCAGAGGGCAGATGAGGTGAGGTTGGTCTATGTGCAGAGAGTGTAGGTCTTAGACTTTGAGTTTCACACTGAAAGAAATGATAACTCAGAAAAGTGTTTTTAGAAAAAATGCACAATTTCTAGAGAAAGCATTAACAAATAAGTGTTTCTGGATTTCTTGCTTTCAAATCCTCCAGCATATGAGGAAAATTAACACTTTTTCAAAAATGGAAACAAATCTAATTGAACTATGCTTATATTTTATTCATCTATAGCTATCAATGGAGATTTGTACTGGTCATAAACTATATTTATAAATTGCTCTTTTAAAATCCCTTAGCTCAAGATTCACTGTAAAAGTCATTACCTATGTCTGACAACACATGAACAGCCAATTAATATTTTGATTTTACTTTTTTCTTTTTAAGTAAACTAATTAGAAAGAACATAGAGCTACTACTACTAACTTTACGTTCTCCAGGTTTCAGTAATTTTTCTACAAATGTCGTGATTACATTTTTATGTCTAAATAATATTCTGCTATTTATATATACTAAATTTCTTCTATCCATTCACAGCTCCTCATACCGTTTGTAGTCATGGATATACTTCCTAGTTAGCAGAAAAGGATTCCTTTCTCTCCATATCCTTGATAGTACTTGCTCCTTTTTTATAATAATATTTATTACAATTAGAATGAGATCAATTTCATTATAGTTTTGATCTGCATTTCATTGGTTGCTAATAGCGCTGGGCATTTTGTGTGTATTTTTTAATTTTTATTAGATATTTTATTTACACTTCAGATGGCATCCCCATCCCCATTCTCCCCCACCCCCCTTAGAAAACCCCTATCCCATGCCCCCTTTCCCTTTTTGCATTTATACATTTTTTTAAAAATAATGTTAATCATAGGCTTTATAAGTTTGGTATTGTTCAATCAGAGGTGTAACCCACTGACCAACCTAGATATATCAACTATCTTTGACTGGTGGAGATACATGAACATCTGCCTCCCTGTCTCCCCCCTCTTTCTCTCTTTCATCACCCAGCTTTCCTCTCTTTCTTCTTCTCCTCTTCTTGCTCCGTTTCTTCCTCTCAGTACTCCTCCTACCTTAGCTCCTCCTACACATCACCCTTCCTGTTAAAATGAAACTTTTCTCTCAAAATACAATTAGAGCATAATTATGCCAATTTGTACCAGTGAGGTGCAGGATAGTCCTAAGACCCAGTCCATCCTTTTGTTGACTGACCAGCTCCTCTGTCATCTATTCTAACTAAAACATGTAGTTCTGAACCTGGCTTTAGGATGAATGTCAGCTGATGACCATCCACTCAAATCTTTTCTCTTACGGTCAATAGCTATAAGTTTTCAACCCCGTCAGAAATCCAGAATGACTGAGTTAACTATAATTGTGGGAAGCACAAATCATAGTTTCTAAAACTTAGCCAATTTATAGAGACCTCTGAACACCTGGACACTCGCTCTACTTCAAAACTTGTGTGTATTTTTTGACACTTTATATTTATTTTATGAAAAGCATCAGGCTGGCAGTGGTGGTGCACACCTTTAATCCCAGCACTTGGGAGGCAGAGGCAGGCGGATTTCTGAGCTCTAAGCCAGCCTGATCTACAGAGTGAGTTCCAGGACAGCCAGGGCTACACAGAGAAACCCTGTCTCGAAGAACAACAACAACAAAAAAGCATCTATACAAACTGTTGTGCACTTAAACTGGATTGTTTATGTTTCTGACATTATCTTACTTTAACTTTGGACCATATGAACACCTAATAAATATTTTCTCTCAGTCTGTAGGTTCCCTCATCTTTATATTGAGTATTTCAGCTACATATAAACACATGGTTTATTTATGGGTTCTTCATTCTGTTTTTCTGGCTTTTTTCATCTGGTTTTACAGCTATACCATGCTGTTTTCTTGAACACAGTTCTAAAACATGCCTTGATATTAACACTTACTTTAATAGGAATGTTAGAATTTGTCTTGTTTGAGAGAAATATCTTGAGGGGGCAAACATTTATTTTGACTATAGTTTCAGAACTGCAGGTCTATTAAGGTGGGAAAGGCTTGGAACACTAACTAGTTCCTCCCTAGTGTTCAGGAAGCAGAAAGAACAGAGGATGTGGTAGAGAACTTCCTCAGGACTTACCTTCAGCCATATAACTCCGTCAACCAGGCCCTACCCTCCAACGCCCACTATCAACAACACTATCCGGGAATTGAAACATTAATCATGAGACCCTTAAGTTTAATTATCTCTGTAAATATTTTTGCAGAGAGAGAGAGACAGAAAGAGAGAGAGAGAGGGAGAGGGAGAGGGAGAGGGTGAGGGAGGAGAGGGAGAGGGAGAGAGAGGGAGAGGGAGAGGGAAGGAGAGGGGAGGAGAGGGGAAAGGGGAGGAGAGGGGAGAGGGGAGAGGGAGAGGGAGAGGGAGAAGGAGAGGGAAGGAGAGGGGGAGAGGGGGAGAGGGGGAGAGGGGGGAGGGGGGAGAGGGGGGGAGAGGGAGGGAGAGGGGGGGGAGAGGGGGGAGAGGAGGGGAGAGGGGAGAGGGGGGGAGAGGGAGGGAGAGGGGGAGGGGGGGAGAGGAGGGGAGAGGGGAGAGGAGGGGAGAGGAGGGGAGAGGGGAGATGAGGGCAGAGGGGAGAGGAGGGGAGAGGGGAGAGGAGGGGAGAGGGGAGAGGAGGGGAGAGGAGGGGAGAGGGGAGAGGAGGGGAGAGGGGAGAGGAGGGGAGAGGGGAGAGGAGGGGAGAGGGGAGAGGAGGGGAGAGGGGATAGGAGGGGAGAGGGGAGAGGAGGGGAGAGGGGAGAGGAGGGGAGAGGGGAGAGGAGGGGAGAGGGGAGAGGAGGGGAGAGGGGAGAGGAGGGGAGAGGGGAGAGGAGGGGAGAGGAGGGGAGAGGGGAGAGGAGGGGAGAGGGGAGAGGAGGGGAGCGGGGAGAGGGGAGGAGAGAGAGGGGAGGAGAGCGAGGGGAGAGGGAGAGGGAGAGGGAGAGGGAGGGAGAGGGAGAGGGAGAGAAATGGTTTACCATTGTCTTCAGTCCAATCAACTTAGCAATCAGAAAGGCCGTCTTTTATCTGTGAAACTTGTTCTCCTTGGTCTCCCAGAAGAGCAGTAAACACCCTTAGCTACTGAGTTGTCTCTCCAGCTGCATGTTTGTATTTTTCCTTCCTTTTACTTTGTGTGACTCCTCCTGGAACTCTTTGCTCATATTTTGTTCCTCACCAGCATTTAGGGGGAAAGCTGACTGCAGTAACAGATGTAATCATTTTACAGCATCCCCAGTGTTAACTTGCTGTAGGAAATCCTTGCCTTCTTCGTTTGTGTCCCCAGTGAAGTTGAGAGAGAGCATTAGGGAGCTGATTAGGATAAAATACAAACTTGTGGTTTTTTAGAGTTGAAAGCACTAATAATTAGTAAAGTGAGGTGTGTATGTGTGCAGGGGGGGAGAGTTAGAAGGAGAGAGGGAGTAAGGGAAAAGGAATGGGCAAGTCAGAGGGTTAGAGGTATGAAAATAATAAGGTATTGTCATCAGGTAAAGAGAAGGAAAGGTCAGCTTATCTATAAGCAAAAACATAATTAGCCAATTAAAGGATGAAGTATTACTAATACCATAAGGTCCCAGACTTTTCAAGTAGTAGAATAATTATGTCACATGCATGACACCTTAATTTGAATCTCAGTGCTAAAATAGTTAAAATGAACTGGAATAGTAGCTCATTGGATAAAAGAACAGCACTTTCCACACAAACATAAGAACCTGAGTTCAAATCCACAGAAACCATGTTTTATAAGCCAAATGCATAGCATTAAGATATGTAATCTCAGCATTTCTATGGGAAGACGGGAAATAGAGGTAGAAGACACCCCAAAAGCTTACAGGTCATCAAACCTGGCCCATGCAGTAGGAATACACCTAAGAGACCCTGTCTCATATACATTAGACAATAATGAGTGGTGCCAAAGATTGTCCTCTAACTTCAACCATGGCATATAGATGCCTCACATTCACACAGATGCTCATGTACAACACTGAAACACACACACAACACACAAACACACAAGAAAACACATAAATACACACATCAAACAAAATTATCATCATCATCATCAGACTTGAGTAAGTTTGAGCCAATGTACTTATTGTATTGGAATTGGGGAAAACTACTTTCTCCACATGAACTCTATCAGTTCAGGCAGAAGGTGACATGCACAACAGAATATGTGAGGTGTACAATGTAGGACTACTCTGAAAAACAGAAGTGGTGGACCCTGTCAGGCTATTTGAATTTTCACAATAATTATTTATATTGTCTCTATTACCTGTTGGGGTCTTTCACGTAAGCTCACTGCTCTGTACCAGAGCAAGGTCTGAATCACACCTGATTAAACATTGATATGGGTGCAGATGTTCCAAAGGTAGATGTGGAGGCAAGAACCACACATACACTCCCCAATGCCCACACCCAGTCTTTTCAGCAGTATACATGTGGTGGTGCTGTTGACGATCAATTGCAAAGATATGCATAAATTCTGGGGCATCAAAATTTGTGTTATTTATCTCTCTGGCTACTGTGAGCACGCCCAGCCAGAATTTGGATACTACACTCCCACTCAGAAGGGCCCAGCTGAGAACAAGGTGATGGTTAGGGAAGGGGGCTTTCACCCTCTTGGTTCTTTGAACTGTAGTACCTGCCAAGAGTTGCACATAATAGGTTAAGACTGGCAGCAGGCAACAGTGTTCTCAGATGGGGGTATACAGGACCTGCAGAGAGTAAAAGGCAACTTGAGCCAAACACAGTTGGAAATAGGAAACATTTCTCCAGCTCTTAGGCATGCTCTGTGCATGCAGGAGAAAGCCAGAGTCCCTCTACAAAGCTGTATTTGGCACAGGAGGCAGGGAGCTGCTGAGTCAGTACAGTAGATGTCTTTAGGGTCCTGGGCAGGGGAATCTAACACATAGAACTGTCCAAGTTCAGATAATACATGCCTTCCACTTAGGGCTCCTGGCTATAACACCAAGCAGGTTAAAATGTATTATTTAGGCTGTATTCCTATAATGGTTGTGAAAGGCATCATGTAAAAGTATCTGCACAAATAGAGCATGCTGGGACCAACCCTGTAGTTTATGATTATACCTGCAGATAGGACTGTAGGTCTGTAGGTCTGGAGTAGCAGGTGCTGGGCTGTTGTTTCTCCTGAGATTTGGCTCTCCCACATCAATGGGATTGTTATGCAGTGTTACTGTTGTTGAGTTCTGGGGCTTTGTATGTGTCACCTGTATGGCTGTTGTTTTGGTCCTTTTGGAGAGAGCAAGTGATTATTGGATGCTCTACCTGGGCATTATTTGTAGCGGCAGCATGTAAGGAAGATCATTTTTTTTCTAAAAATATTTGCCAGAACTAATGAAGGAGAAAAAGCAGAGAGAGCATAAAAGTATAGGAATTCTAATTTCTCTTTTTATTTCTCTCTGGAAACAAGTAATAGCTAAATTAAAGCTAGTTGATTAATATATATATATATATATATGTGTGTGTATATATACACATATATACACACATATATGTGTATATATACATATATGTGTGTATATATACATATGTATATATACATATATATATACTCGTATTTCTATTAGGCATGAATAATAAGAATTTTGATGCTTTGTTTAAGGTAGGCTCTGGTGTAGTGCCTCCATTCCCAGATAAAGAGTATTAAACCTCTCCGCAGAGAACTCTTGGAGTAAAGAACTTCAAGAGTTTTCTTGTTCCTTTTTGCTTATTTGAAATTTATATATATTCTGTTTTATCAACAGAGATCTCCCTATCAGCCAGCATTCTTAATGGCATCAGAATCTTTTGCTTCTCTTGCAGAACATAAAGTCAGTAACCTCCTACCCCCAATTTTCTGTCTCAAGGCCAGGTCTTTCCATTTAAAATTTTCTTGATTTTAAAATCTCTAGTCATTTGGTCACAGAAGGCCATCTGATGGATAAGATTAAACAGCCAGAGTTTTGGCTGAGGAAGGAACGTGTAAACTCAGCAATATCTCCAAAAGCTTCCTTTGAAAAGATGAACACTGCATCCACTAGGGTACACTTCATCTCAAAGCCAGGAAGAAATTAAGGTCAATGTGTCCGTTGCCCAAAAAAGAGTGCAAGTGGCCCTTCTGCCATTGATGTAAATAATTGTATAGATTCTTGATATTTCTGAAACACTTTTTTTTCAAGAAGTCTTTAATCCTTTGAATTCAGAAAAGGGTTTAAGCTAAAAAGTGAAAATTAAAGCACTCACCCTGATGTTCATTGATTTTTAATTTTTTTTTCTTGTGAGTTAGTATTGACCCAAATGACATTATACAAATGCTGACTTATATTGGGTTAAGCAAGTTAGAAATTACATTTGATGACCTGAATAATTCATTAAGAGGGATAAACTTAAAAGCCTGCTTCTGTAGCACAAACACTTTCTTTTATAATGGTGTAAAATATTGAAGCTGGCTATATGCAACATCCAGGGTGGATACTTTTAAGTTGAAATAAATAACTTTTATGCAGCTAAATTATATACAACACATATCTAACTGATGAACCAAAAGAGAGTAATTTGCCTAAGGAAAAAATCACTCCATGCACTAAAAGGCAATTTAACATGCATTTACACCAAGAGAAGCTTAGAAAATGAAGAGAAATTATACAGGTCAACCTTGTAAGCTGGCCATATTCACTTCGTTTATTTCAAAACTTGACTGCAATGTAATTTAAACCCCACATCTCTACTATTTGAGATGATCATTGAGTTGAGGCAGCATGTCATCCGAGAAAATTATAAATAACTATGTAAGTTTTTACCCAAATTGTGTACAATATAGATAATTTCATGTAACATGCACATATGAAGATTTGTTAAGATGAATAACATATTGCATGTGATTTATATGTGGTTTTTTTTTTTATCTTTGGATGCTGTATATACTTTATAATACTAATTTACCAAGTTGGAAATGACTGTGGCTGAAAAACAGCAAATGTAATTTTTAAAACCAAAAATCTATACGCTCTATTCTTTGTTTTGTTCATTTTAAGTAGTATCTTAATAGTTACACCGTTATGATTTTCATTTAAAACAGAAATTTTTAATATTTTCTACTGTTTCATGACAGTTCAATATGTATCATCTTCTTAAAAAGTAGCGAAACTGTTTATTATATGTGCCTTTTCTGAGATAAATTAACTTTACAAACCCGCTGGCAGCATAATCATAAATACCTCAGACCAGGGAATCCAAAGGAACTAGGAATGGAAAGCCTACTGAAAAAAAGCTACCATCACCATTCCTGGAAATATAGATTTAAATTTTAAATGTGAACTTCTTATACTGTGAAATGAAATACAACAAATTTCACAGGGGGCGGGGGGAAGAAGGTAAACACTGAAATCTTTTTCCTTTGTTTTGCTTGTTTCTTTTTATTTAATTTTATTATTTTTACTTATTCACTTTATATCCCACTCACTGCCCTAGTCCCGGTCACTCCCTCCCAAAATTCTTCTCATATCTACCATCCCTTTCTTCTCTGAGGAGGTCCCCCCCAGGGCTCACCCCCCATATCCCCTCACTTTGACACTTCAGGTCTCTGTGAAGCTAGGTGCTTCCTCTCCCACTAATGAGGCAGTCTGGCTCGAAGACCATATTCCAACTACAGGCAACAACTTTTGGGATAGCGTCCCCCCTTCCAGTTGGTTGAGACCCACATGAAGACCATGCTGCATATCTGCTACATATGAGCAGGGAGGCCTAGGTTTAGCCCATATATTTTCTTTGGATGGTTGTTCAGTCTTGGAGAACCCCAAGGGTCTAGGTTAGTTGGCTCTCTTGGTCTTCCTGTGCAGTTCCTATCCCTTGAGAGGTCTATCCTTCCTCCTATTCTTCCATAAGAGTTGCCAAGCTCCATCTATTGTTTGGTTGTGGGTGTCTATATTTATTTGAGTCAGCTGCTGGGTGACCTCTAAAAGGACAATTTGCTCCTGCCTGTAAGCCTAACAAAGTATCATTAATACTGTTAGGGATTGGTGCTTGCCAATGGGATGGCTCTCAAGTTGGGCCAGTTATTTGTTGCCTCTTTCCTCAGTCTCTGCTCCATCTCCCATGCCTGCGATTTTTGTAAACAGGAGGAATTTTCGATCGAAAGGTTTGTGAGTGTGTTGGTGTCTCTATGGCTCCACTAGTGTTGCGGCCCTCTCCACTCCACACTTGGCGGCCACTGTTTCCCGGCCCAAGCTGCCTCTCCAGTTTGCGGGTCAGGATCTAAGCAAGGGGGGGGGGGCGGGGATAAGAGGGAAGAGATGGGAAGAATGGAGACAAGACAGAGGTTCTGATCAAGTCTCAAGTCTCATTTATTGAAGGGAAATCTGGGGTATTTATACGCTTTTGCCACGTACCTTGTAGGCGCGTGGATATCACGTGCCTTACAGGTGTTGATATGACATAAGCCTTACAGGTGTCTATAGCATGGATAGCAAGTGCCCCATGCGCCTTGCAGGCTTGGATACCACATGCGCCTTACAGGCATATATGGCCTGGATAGCATGTGGACAGCACATGAACCGCATGCCTTGCAGGCATGGCTACCACGTGCGCCTTGCAGCTGGGGGCAGTAAACAGCAAAACAAAATTTGTGGGATATCAGAGTGTGCTTCAGCTGTTGTAGGCTGTTGAAAAACAAGTCTCATGTCAGGGTATATGGCTCAAGATGGCTGCAAAGCTGATAGCCGCTTTCTGCTAAAAGTTGGCTCCCAACACACTACGGTTCCTCCCTAACAACAGTAGGTGGCAGTTTTAGGTTCCAAATCTCAAGTGAGGAAGCTTGAATCTCACTTAGAAGGGGTAATAAAATAGTCATAAGAGACATGAGAGAGGGAACTGGAAGGTTCAGGATCAACTGTTGAGAGCAACAGGAAGGATGGCTAGATGGCCATGAGGATGAATGGAAATCTGCAACTTATGGGGTTGGGGAGGTAGGGGCATCTCTAGGAACAGACAGAGATCTGAGATAAGAGAGAGACCCAAGAATCAATGGGGGTGACCTTATCTGTGACTCACTACATTGGGGATATGGAACATGCTTATGTATTTTAATACATTTCCTGACAGAGCAAATGCTCCTTGCTTCCTCCGGATGTTGTAAGAGAGAGCACCCATAAGCTTCATTTAGCACTGTCTTCATGTAAGCATACCCTTAACTGCTATACTCTATCTCAAGTTCTAGTCCATCTTTCCTCTTTTTGAACAAATGGTTAACGGAATTGGGGTGTCTGTGTGTGTGTGTGTGTGTGTGTGTGTGTGTGTGTGTGTGTGTCTGTGTGTGAGAGAGAGAGAGAGAGAGAATGAGAATGGTGTGGTATATGTGCCTGTTTGTGTGTTTTTATTATTGTGTTCAAGGAAAACATAGGAGGATATTGGATGTCTTGCTCTCATGTTTTCCACCTTATTCCTTGGAAACAGAGTCTCTCACTGAACCTAGAGCTTGTTTTTTATCCAGGCTAGAAGCCAGCAAGTTCCAGGCATCCTCTTGTCTCCATTCTTCTCCTCCTCCAGCACTGGGCATATAGGCACATGGGTGGTCATGCCAGGCTTTTTACATAGTTGCTGGGATCCATATCTTCATGCTTGCACAGCAAGCTCTCTTACTCAATGAGCTTCTTCCTGGCCTAGTTTGGAGACTTTTAAATCCGCAATTTGTTTGATTTTTTTTTTTTTTTTTTTTTTTTTTTTTTTTTTTTTTTTTTTTTTTTTTTTGCTGAGAAGTACCATCTGTCACATTTCCTTTGAATTAGAAAAAAATGTAAAACTTTACCTTGAAACGAATTTCAGAGTTGAATATTTTTAAATCATAAAAGCTATTCACTACTCATTATTTCATGTATCATTTATTCTTCAACGTTAAATATACTGCTTATGCTAATTTGAGGTAGGGTTAATCAGCAAATTGACTGGCAAAGTTTAACTAAGTTAGACTTTATAGTGATTCGGTAAAAGTGTGAGATACTATTAAATACGTATTTCTCCCTTATTCATCTCAGCAACTATGAAAACATTCCACGTGAAAAGACAGTGATCAACTTCCTGGTAATGGTCATGATATTCTGAAAGGGAAGCTGTTCAAGAGTCTGAAGACTCCAATGGATACATATCAAAGAAGTTTCATTATAAAATTAGACCCATTAGATTTGTGTTTCCAAACTGCTGGGCTATTGGAGCAGATCAATTTAAGTAGCTCTAACCTGAAGAGCAACAGCTGATACCACTGCTGGCTCAGAAATGGTGTTGAGACCAAGAGGAGAATGGTTACACAGATACATGGCCATGTGATTCTAAGTGGATGCCAGTCAAACTACTCATTGATACATATATGATAGTGTTTATGGCATACATGATGCTTTTTAAATTAATGAAATACCTGAGCGAGTTTTTGACTTTTTGCTATGTCATAGCATTGTTATAATTTATATGTCAAATTTTCCTAGTATTATGTTTATAAAACTGAAAAAAAAAACTCAGTGATTGTGCTTTGAGGCAAGATCATGGTTATATTTTACTAAAAAAATTCTAGATAAGTATTTTCTGAATTATTGGTATTCGTACTTGTTTGACATGGATCTTTCAACCAAGCATTTTAGTATATTTCATATTTGTATATTTTAATAACTACTATATAAATAATAGTAACTTAATAACATAATAATTAGTTTGCTTTATTACACTTTTTAGAAGAAACTTAAACATTCAGAAAACTTAGATATGAAATGGTGACATACACTTTATTATTTCTGTATTACTTAAAAATGTCTGGGTCATGCATAAAGAAGTTCGAAATTTGTTATTAATAGTTTACATAAGCAGAGGTTTCTAACCAGTGGGTTGTGCCTCCATTGGCAAACCTCTATCTAAAAGTATATTTATGTTACAATTCATAGCAGTAGCAAAATTGCAGTCATGACATAACAACAAAAGTAATTTTATGATTGCAGGTCACTAAATGCAAGTAACTATATGAAAGAATCACAGAAGCAGGAAGGCTGGGAACCACTGCCTTAGATACACAGAACACAGACAGAAAAGGCAGAGTGAAGTTTAGCTTAATCATTAAAATTACTGGTATGCATGCATCAATAATGCAAGATGATACCATGTGAGTTCATTGTGAAGTCATCCATTGTCTATTTCTGTCACAAATGCTGGAGGAGAAAGTGTTGCCAAAGAGGAAAACTTTATTTTGGCTCCTAGTTTCATAGGTTTTGTTCCTAGGTCTCTTGGCTCCATGTTTATACATTTGAGGCAAAGAATGTTATGGTCACAAGAACATCTGGCAGAAGGTATTCACCTCATGAAGGCCAGAAAACAAATGAAGAGGTGAGGGATGACGGAGCCTCCAACAGCTCTTTAGAAAAAGAGAAAATGATAAAGAACAGAGACATGTATCAGGATTTTTCCATGGTCGTGGTCACTTATCCAGTTTCTATTTCACTGATAATGGATAAAAAAATCAATTTTTGTAGGTAGTGGGCTGGGAACGCAGAGAGGATTCCTTCATGGCGAAGTTAGGCATGGTTGTTGTGGCTCCATGGTTCCTCACAGCATAGTCCCAACAACATGAGAAAGTCCATGGGTTTTTACAGGCTTTAATGTCATGGCGGATGTTTGATGGATCTGGATGCATCCCCCCTGAAACCCAGGGCAGACCTGGGTTAAATAGGGAGGAAGAGAGGGTGGAGGGGCTGGGGAAGAATATTTAGTTGGCTACACCCTCTGGCCTTCAGGTACCTCATTAGTATGTAAATCTCTCTAGGGCCTGAGCCTTGTTCCTCCTGACTTTTGGCCATAGACCTCTCTGTGGGAGTGGTTGTTGGAGGGCTGAAGCTAAATGAAGAAAACCAGGGCATGGGAGCACCACTAAACTCCTGCTGGTTCCGGGGTTCCAAGCTCCTGCTTGACCAAGCACTCAGCTGCTTCTCACAGCCCACCGCCCCACAAATTATCACCAAGCATCTCAAGCAATTGCTTCCTGAAGATGTAAAGAGTCGTGGGCTGAAGTCTTTAAAGAATTGCATTTAATCACACATAAAAAGTCCATGATTAACTTGCCTGTACTTGTTTTTTTAAAATATCATTCCCCTAACAAATTTAAAATATTTTCTACCATGAACAAATTGATATAAAAAAGAAAAGGAAAAGTTCCTCAGGGCTAGCCAACAATTTACTTATAGGATTACACAGTTAAAATGAATACTTTTCCTCTGATAATATTCACAATGAAAGCTACTTAGCATATGTCTCTCCAGAGGAGGTAGTGTCTGGGCTTCTCAGACACTACCAGTGTCTCACATGTGTTGTCATGTATGTGCAGAAGAAATCTGTAAGTCTGTAGAGCTTAGAAGAAACAGAAATTCTTAGTTCCACAATAAATCAATGACTCTGGAAAGGAGAACAAACAAATACAAAAGAGTCAATCATTTTTTGAATGTTTGAATGTTGATTAATACATTAAAATTGGTTCACTGAGCTCTAATTTATTACATTTTAGGTTGCATAAAGAAGTCAGCATAATTTTAAAAAACTGATAGTATACTTGTCACTGCTAAAACAGAGAAAATAAGATAGATTTACCTGTAATCTAAGCACCTGAGAGGATTAAGAAGGGTCATGGGTTTAAGGCCAGCCTTGGCTAATGGGTTATGTAAAAAATGAGAAGAAAGAGAGAAAGAGAGAGGGGGAAGACAGAGACAGAAAGAATGAAAGAGAGAGATGGAGTGTGATGGTTTGTATATGCTTGGACCAGACAGTATGCTATTAGGAGGTGTGGCCCTGTTGGAGTAGGTGTGTCACTGTGAGTGTGGTCTACAAGACCCTTACCCTAGCTGCCTGGAAGTCAGTCTTCCACTAGCAGCCTTCAGATGAAGATGAAAAACTCTCAGTTTCTCCTGCACCATGCTATCCTGGATGCTGCCATGCTCTCCTGCCTTGATGATACTGGATTAAACCTCTGAACCCGTAAGCCAGCCCCAATTAAATGTTGTTCCTATAAGACTTGCTTTGGTCATGGTATCTGTTCACAGCAGTGAAACCCTAAGTAAGACATGGCATGGGGTGGAGGGGAGAGACAACGACACATAGACGACAAGATTACCCACGTAATGTTTCAAAAGTATGATGTCACATTGCAGAGATACCACTAGCTAAACTCTCAGAAAAATTCTGAGGCAAAAACTCTAAGAGCCTTTATTTTGTATTATCATTGGAATCTGTATTTTATTTTTCCTTTTAAACATTACCTTCTATTTCCTTGGCAGGTCACATCCTCCCAGATATGCAGCTAATTATATCGGTTATAATTTACATTCACATCATAGCATATAAGCATCTTGTTTTCAGTAAGTTATTGAAATTAAGTAAGATTTTTTTTTTCAAGTCTCAAAGATGAGTTTTTATTCAGGTCTGTTTTATCAGCTTGAATCAATTATAAAGTCTTAGCCTAATGGCCACTATCTAAAGCTACTCATTCTTGTGGTTAGAAAGAATAGATGAAGAAAATAAAATGCATTAATAAATCCATTGTCCTGAGGAAAGAAATGGTATATGTGTTTAGAGGAGGAGACACAGGGTCACCCCTGAGATTCTCTGACATTTTCCTCTTCCTGCCTGGGCTACTCCCTTGTCTATCACAAACCCCCACAGATATTCCTCTAGTCATAATCTTTCCCATGGCATAGGAATTCTCACAGTGCTCTCCTGATACTGATTCACTGTTGTGAAGAGAAACTGAGAAACATTTTCAACTCACATAAGCCTTTTTACCATGACCTACTCATGCCACCTGCATGAAACAAACAAGCACAGGACTGTCACCCTGAGTCTTGACTTTCTATTGAAAATCAACTTCAAGTCCCTGACTCTGTGACACCATGGAGTTTAAATTTAAAATGTCTGTAGAAGTTCTGAGCAAAATCTAGAATCTAGACCCAAAATACATTTAAAAGGAAGCATATATTCTTTTAGTCAGATTTATGGTGATGTGGAATTCCAAAATGCACTCAGATTTACATAGTTGCATTCAAGAACACGATACAGACCAAGACTTCTGTGCTCCCAACTGCAATCAGCAGTACTTGTGGAAATCACTGCTTACCATGAGTTACTCTGCATACTTCAATCACACTAAAATATATACGGCTCTCTACAAGCACATAGTGAATGACATGTCTATCTTTGATCCCAATAAATGTCCTATAGGACTATTGTACAAAGTTCTTATTCCTTTAGACATTTTACAACCTATTATTTGAAATAAAACTATATAAAGGAAACCAGAATAGAGTTATTTTTCTATTCTTTTCTTTAAAAATATCCTCTAAAGAGCTCTGAGAAACAGGAAACTATGGCAAAAGAGAACTTCCATGACTTAGAAGGTTTACACAGTTTTTGAAAAGCTGTATTTGAAGTCAGATGACTCCCTTCTCAGTCTGATTATACAACTAATGCATGCTCAATAAATGACTCCAAATTTCAAACTAGTCTTCAGGGGTGGGTAACAATTTTCAAAAATTTGAACAGTACCATAGCTTTAAAAAAAATCCTTTAGACTTGCTTCTGGCCCTTTCATGAACATGTGTTACGGTTTTCTGACCTTGGAAAACTAATGGTGCCTTTCTGCATAAGGCCTTGTTCAGGTAGTACTCAAAAAAAAAAAAAAAAAAAAAAAAAACAAAAAACAAAAAACAAAAAACTCCAAATTAATAACTCAGCTTTGAGTTTCCTTCGGCTTTGATTTCCAATGACAATTTCTGCTTACTCTTTGAACTTCATTCTTCAGGAATTGGCAGAATGGGTGCAATTTTCTTCCCAACATCTGATTGATTGAATCTCTGAAAAATGGGGTTACTAATGGTTCCAGAATTTATATGGTAGTTTTATATAGTGGCTTAGTCCCCACTATAATTATTTTAAAACATTAAAAATTCGTACATCACCACAGATTGGCAGGTTCTGACTCTATAGCAGTCAGCCTTCAAGCTGTTTGACAAAGGGCTAATCATGCCAACAGTATTTCCTCTTTCTGCACCTTTCCTACTCCCATTTGATTGCCACATCTGTGGTGAAGTCAGCGGATATCAAGACAAATAGCAAAAAAGGAGAAGAGCTTATTTTTAAGAGCTACTGACATGTACGATTTATATATATTTAAGGAATAGTAACATATTTTTAAAATTCTGCCTTCCATGTTTTTTCTTCTTTCCATGAGCAAATAGACAAGTCATATACACTGATGTATTAAGAATAGAAATTAGACACCTACATCATTTACCAAATAATAGAGTAAATAAAAGTAGGACATAGGTTCAGATAGCATATCTGCGCGAGCAAAACAGGGTGATGTATAAACTAACATTAAAGATTACACTATATTCCTTAACCAAACAACCTGAAATGTTCTAAATATTGCAAGGGCTTTGCTTTTCTACTATCTTTTCCTATTCAAGATAATTACTAAAACCTCTAATATTCCAGTTATACAATAATCTATAGGGAAATTTTGTCTACTGGGCATGCACTTACATTTTTTCCCCAAATCCAAGACCTAAATTTTTACAAGCTAGTCATTTGTAGTATGAATGAATGTACTTAGTAAAAAAAAGTTTGGAACTATTCAAATTTTGTAAATAAGACATGAAATAGAATTGGACTACATATGAAAACAAAAAGTAAATGTGTAAAGTTTTGGCAAAATACTAAGTAATAGCAGGCACATATGTAATGAGAACTGTTTCACCATTCATGAGAGGAATATATGTTACCTATGGCTTTAGGGACTTAATTGGCTTGCCAATTTACTGAAAACATACTCTTACTTATGTCTTTGTCATTTCCAGAAGTACTTTTGCTACATACAAGAAAAGGTAACAGAAAGATTTAAATAAATAATTATGTTACATGCAAAAACTGCAAGAAATTTATGGAAGGGTCTGCAGCACACTGACATAATCTGGCATTAAAAGTTTCCATTATCAGTCACTATTATGAAGTCCAGGTCTCTGTGTTTGTGGCAATTCCCATGAAGAACATTCATGCTACCAAAGTTTCCCAGATAGCTCTCAGTTTCAGAACTATATAATCCTAGTGTTCTATTTCTACTTCTGGGAAGAGACACGATGACCACAACAACTATTATAAAAGAAAGCATTTATTTGGGACATGCCTACAGTTTCAGAGGTTTAGTCCATATTATAATGGCACAGTGTATGGCAACATCTTCAGACACGGTTTGAAAATGTTGCTGAGAATTCTATATCTGGATCCACAGTCAACAGAAAAAAAGAAAAAGGGAACCATTGGACCTGGTTTGGGCCCTTGAAATACCAAAGTCTACCCCCAGTGACGCAATTCCTCCAACAAGGCCACACCTCCCAACCACTCATAAGTAGTGCCACTGTCTGTAGACCAAGTGTTCAAGTATCTGAGCACATCTAGGCTATTCTTATCCAAACCACCACATCTAGTTATTCTGAAAAGGTGGGAAAGAATTTCAAATTCCAGATTAATTGAAGTGTTATGCAGTGAGCATATTAACAATTCAAGGCTGGTTAGCTAGATTCATAAAAAGTACTTTGATAGTTTGTACCCTGGAAGAATTATCTGTCTCAGTGAAGTTTATGTGTAATCCATTGCTCTCAATAAGTTGAATTCAATTCACTCATGTTGCAATCAATTTATGTAATTGAAAGCAATTACTGAAGAAGGGGAGAGAGGCTTCATTAAGTGAAACCCAGAGAAAAGTCTTTATATAGTATTGCTGTCATCACTGTGGAACATGAGAAACTCATGGGTCTACAGCTAGGTATTGGTAAACTCTGTATGCAAAGCTTGTTCCTCTATGTGTTCTTAATGATGTATTTATATGTCAATGAACCATTGATGTTGAGAGTTTTTTTGATGTTTAAATGAAGTGCACGAACATCAAACTCTAACTTACCACCTGCTTTTTCATTCTCTAGACCAATAGACAGTATGAATTTTATAGGGCTAGAGTAATAAAAACATTGAGAAAGTAAATGCTCCCAAATGTTACTTTTTAATGTAATAAAATTCAATTTATTTCTAATAGCATTTATAGAAATTGACACTTTAAAGTTACATTAAAATCCTCAGATAAGGTTGATGTGATGTAGCCAGCAGCTGTTAAATCTGATTATAATTAATTATTAACAATTTTCAAATCTATTCATCAGATATATTCCATAATACTAGATCCTATAAAATAAAATTAAATGCTTTCATTAACTCTGAAAGTTATAAGATTATAAATTATACCTTTCAATGGGACAGCCTAATGTTGAAATAACATTCTTTTTTATTTTTTATTAATTTTTTTGTGAATTTCACATCATACACCCCAATCCCACTCATCTCTACACTACCACCCTTACAATGTCCCCCTCAAAAGAAAGCAGAATTTCAAAAACAATAAATCTACAGTGTATCATGGTTTGTCTTACAATATAAACTTTTGCCCAAATTGCTTTACTTACAAATTTTTATTGTCATGAATCATTGGTCTGGCAGGAAGCCTCTGGCTACTGGAACCACACTGGGACTCCTCTCAGGTATGTTCTTACCCTGTGTCATGGAGATCCTGAAGCTTTGGTTCTGCAAGGCTCCCCTTCACATTCTCTAGCAGTTCATAGATGAGGGCAGATAAAATAACATTCTTTTTAATTTGCTCAGATCAATAATCTTATTTTAAATGATTATATGTAGATATACAGAATTTACTAATTTCTGTTTGTATGTAGAAAAGTTTTACAAAGTGAAATACGACAAACTTACTAGTCCATTAATGTGGGTGGGCAACTTCAAATTATAAGAGTCTAGATACTATTGTTGAAGCCCTGGAGAGACATCAGTGCTACTTGAGAGTAGCTTGACATCACAGCTGATGTGATGGTAAGAAATGATCTTATAGAAAAAATTGCTATTTCAGTAACTTCCGCTAATTCTAAGTATACATTTGTAAATAGACTTGTCATCAAGTCCAGAACAATATTTTAACATTTAAAATCAACTGAAATACCAACACTTCAGATAAACATCTGTGAACATGGCTAAGTGATACCATACAGCAATAGAAAACTCGTTGTTGGTGTAAGACATAGAAATCCATTTTTAACTAAATAACTTTTCATGGGTATATAAAGCATTTTTCAAATACTTAACACATATCCAATGGTGCATATAACTATATAATATATGGTAGTGAAAATTTATGAATTCCCAAAGATAAAAATGCTTTATCTAAAATGGCTAGAGTTGAGAAAATAGTATTTACTGAGGAAAATGAAGTAAATAAAACATTATAGGAGAGACATGTGATTATTACTGTTACAAGCACTTAAGAAAAAGAGAATGAATATGAGCTTTCTCAATAGTGGTTTATAGACTCACAAAGTAGGTGATTGAGATAGAAAACACTCAGCCATTGAGCTACTGAAGCTATTGGTTTTGTCCTGAGATCTGGACTTGTTTTGTTCACAGTGATCAGGAAGCACCTTAAGAGTTCTCCAACTGTAGCCATCATTTGTTGGTTAGGAATGGAGTCTTTGTGTAGCTGGAAGCACTCTTTTAATTTTGAGAGACAGTATAATCAGTACTATACTCCTATAGACCTCTGAAGGTCTATATACATAACATTACTTTTCTTTCATAAACATTCATAACAACCAGGCAATATTATCACATCTTTAATAGTTGGGCAACTCCTAGATCTTTCAGCCAAGGGTACTCTCTTCATTTTTCTATCAGTAGATCTTCAGCAGTTGAAATCTCTGATATAGGTGTGTCCAAACCCTTTCTACATATTTTTAGGAAGTATGCCCTGCATCGAAGATAAATGCAAAGATTTTTCCAGTACAAATTTACCCCAGCATTCTTATCTCCACAAATCCTTGCAGGATACATGTCTGATTGTGTACAGGCTTTTTAAAATCACTTCTGCATCCTTTAGTGAGCCAATGTAACAACTGTCACCAACCAAATATGAACACATTAGCAGCCCAGATCTCAGTTCTTGGGTCATTACCATTCACGATAATACAATTGCCTTACTCAATACTTAAACTTCATCCCATTCAGGATAAAACAGTTAGAAATGGGCTTCATATTTCTCTGAATCCAATTACAAGAGTACCTAACTTGTAACCAGGAGACAATAAAGAGAGAGATGAATAAAACCAAAAGACAATGGCAGAACTATCCTGGTCCAGTCATGAAAAATATTTATTAAAAGGAAGGCTAATTCCCGCTGCATTGGAAGTATAAGAGGTGGCTTGTGCCACACAACATTTCAGAAATTTTTGTTTGTTTGTTTGTTTTATTTCCTTTATATTATTTTATTGGATATTTTATTTATTTACAATACAGATGCTATCTCCTTTCCCCATTTTCCTGCCTAGAACTCCCTATTCCATCCCCCCTCCTCCTTTATGTTTTAATACCATTTTAATTACATAAATGTATTAACATCAGTTCTAGGTTGAGGGTCTAAAATACAGTAGATGCAAATAGTCAAGAAACAAGCCATACAATAAACACAAATAGTCAAGGAACAAGCAAGGCATTAAACTCAATTATGTGAACATTCCCTTGATAACTGTTTCTAAGGCTTATCAGGATGACCAAAGTATATGAGCCTACTTCCCTGTCCTAGCCCAAAGTCATTTTCATGTCTGAAGCCTACTTTTTTGTTCTAGCCTAAAATTTAGAATCCTGTCTGAAATTACTTCTTTGTTCTAGCCTGAGATTTAGACCTAATACCAATTCTCTGTAAACCATTCCACAAAATAGAAAGAAAAGGAACACTACCTAATTCATTTTATGAAGCCACAATTAAGCTCATAGCTAAACCCCAAAAGACCCAACAATGAAAGAAAACTTCAGACTGATCTCCCTTATGAATATCGATAAAAAGATACTCAATAAAATTCTCCCAAACCAAAACCAAGAACAAAAACATCAAAATAATCATCTACCATGATCAGGTAGGCTTTATCCTAGGAACTCAAGGATGGTTCAATATATGGAAACTCATCAATGTAATCCACTATATAAACAAACTCAAAGAAAAAGACCAAATGATCATCTCACTAGATACTGAAAAAGCACTGGACAAAATTCGACACCCCTTCATGGTAAAAGTCTTGGAAAGAACAAGAATTCAAAGCCCATAATTAAACATAGTAAAACCAATAAACAGCAAACCGGTAGCCAACATCAAACTAAATATAGAGAAATTGGAAGCAATCCCACTAAAATCAGGGACTAGACAAGGCTGCTCATTCTCTCCCTATCTATTAAATATAGACCTCGAAGTCCTAGCCAGAGCAATTAGACAACAAAAGAAGATCAAAGGGATAAAAATTGGAAAGAAAGTAGTCAAAGTATCACTATTTGCAGATGATATGATAGTATACTTAGGTGACCCCCAAAACTTCCACCAGAGAACTCATAACCCTGATAAACTTCAGCAAAGTGGTTGGATATAAAATTAACTAAAACAAATCAGTACCCTTTCTCTACTTAAAGGATAAGCATGCTGAGAAATAAATTAGGGATATGACACCCTTCACAATAGTCACAAATAATATAAAATATCTCGGTGTGAATCCAACCAAGCAAGTGACAGATCTGTATGCCAAGAACTTCAAGTCCCTGAAGAAAGAAATCAAAAAAGATCTCAGAAAATGGAAAAAATCACTCATGCTTATGATTGGAAGGATTAATATAGCGAAAATGGTCATCTTACCAACAGCAATCTACAGATTCAATGCAATCCTCATCAAAATTCCAACTCAATTCTTCACAGAGATAGAAAGAGCAATTTGCAAATTCATTTGGAATAACAAAAAACCCAGGATAGCAAAAACTATTCTCAACAATAAAAGAACATCTGAGGTAATGACCATCCCTGACCTAAAGCTGTACTATAGATCCATAGTGATAAAAAACTGCTTGGTATTGGTGGACAGATAGACAAGAAGATCAATGGAATAGAATTGAAGACCCAGAAATGAGCCCACACACCTATAGTCACTTGATCTTTGTCAAAGGAGCTAAAACCATTCAGTAGAAAAAAGGCAGCATTTTCAGTAGGTGGTGCTGGATGAACTGGAGGTCAGCATGTAGGAAAATGCAAATCGATCTATTCTTAGCTCCTTGTAGAAAACTCAAGTCCAAGTGGATCAAGGACCTCATAAAACTAGACACACTGAAACTAATAGAAGAGACAGTGGGGAAAACCTCAAACACATGGGCACAGGGGAAAAGTTCCTGAACAAAACACCAATGGCTTATGCTCTAACATCAAGAATTGACAAATGGGACCTCAAAAATTGCAAAGCTTCTGTAAGGCAAAGGACACTGTCAATAGGACAAAATAGCCACCAACAGATTGGGGAAAGATCTTTACCAACCCTACATTGGATAGAGGGCTAATATCCAATATATGCAAAGAACTCAAGAAATTAGACTCCAAACAATCAAATAACCATATTAAAAATGTGGTACGGAGCTCAACAAAGAATTTTCAACCGAGGAATGTCAAATGGCCATGAAGCACCTAAAGAAATGCTCAACATCCTTAGTCATCAGAGAGATGCAAATCAAAACAACCCTGAGATTCCACCTCACACCAGCAGAATAGCCAAGATCAAAAACTCATGAGACAGCAGATGCTGGTGAGGATGTGGATAAAGAGGAACACTCCTTCATTGTTGGTGGGGTTGCAAACTGATACAACCACTCTGGAAATCAGTCTGGTGGTTCCTCAGAAAATCGGACATAGTATTACTTACTTGAGGACCCAGTTATACCACTCCTAAGCATATACCCAGAAGATGCTCCAACATATAACAAGGACACATGTTCCACTATGTTCAAAGCAGCCTTATTTATAATAGCCAGAAGCTGAAAAGAACCCAGATGTCCTTCAAAAGAGAAATAGATACAGAAAATGTAGTACATTTACACAATGGAGTACTACTCAGCTATTAAAAACAATGAATTCATGAAATTCTTAGGTAAATGGATGGAACTAGAAAATACCATCCTGAGTGAGGTAACCCAATCACAAAAGAACACACATGCTATGCACTCACTGATATGTGGATATTAGCCCAAAGTCTCACAGTACCCAAGAAATAACTCACAGACCACATGAAGGCCAAGAAAAAGAAAGACCAAAGTATGGGTGCTTTGGTCTTTCTTAAAAGGAGTAACAAAATATTCAGAGGAATTTAGAATTTAAAATTTCTTACTCATAGCCTTCCCTCAGCATGGAGACTTTAGAAGCATAAGACTGTGACTGACTGCTACAGTTACTGCCCAATTATTGTCTTACATCTCGCTACATTTACACTTGTCAATAAATTAGGCTAAAAAAAAAAAATTCAAAGCTCTTATTGAGACATACAAATTTTACCTTACCTTTTAATTGGACATTTATTGCCTTCAGTTTCATTATTAACCATTTTGTTTATTCAGATGCTTCAAAGCTGTTAGCTGCAAGCACAGATTTCAAAATGACTATTCTTACACCACCTGTCAGCATCTGTTCAGACCTTGCACATCATCCTGTACCAGTGCTACCGTTATCTGAACAGCTGTACGACAACACACACTGACTGCCAATGTTCTCTTTTCTACCAACTTGGAGCATACTGCCATGGGAGCAACCCAGTAACAGTAGCCCATGTCTCTGATTGTGCTTATGTGGTGCCTCCAGTTAGGCAATAGTATATTCTGTCTGGAAACTAAGGCATCCTTACTGAAAAGAGAATTTCTAATAATGCAGAGTGTTTCAGGAAGTAATGAGGGTCTGTTCCATTCCATTAGCTGCTCTCTCAGAAGGCACAAAGGGACAGGACCCAGACAGGTACTGACTACATTCTGAACCCCATGTTTAAAGTCATTTGATGTTCTTTCCCCAGTTTGATGATGTTGCCAGAGTCATGTACTAAAAGGTTCATTTGGAATAGTTTGTTTCCAATTTTCTTTTTTAAAAAAATTAATATTTAAGACAATGTAAACTATTTACATGTTCCAAATCCAAAGTTGCAACCAAATAACAAATTCTTAGGGGTCTAATTACATCTTCCCTTCTGCTCGCACCTAATATTTTATACTTGCTCTGCTTTCATTTTTCTATTGTTTTTCTTTGAACATGTGAGAACCTTGGCCCTTGTTCTCTTATCCACTGTTCGCTGTGACCTCATTTCTCAGGCATGAACTCCTGCTGTTTACTTTAACTTCTTAAATAGATAATTAGCTGAGAGGATGGAAAGTGACAGATCTGAAAAACCCATGTCTAGGACAGAGAAAGAATGCATGCATAAGGAAAGACACTCTGATTCTGAGTTTAAAATCTTATCTGGGGTTTGTGAAGATGGGTGTAAAATGGCAGGCTCTCTTCTGTGCTATTTCTCAGTTACAGTGGGCTGCTCACACAGTCACATATAGAAGAGGAAACATGTTGAGTTTCTCTAAATTTGAAGCTCACTGCAAGGAGAGAAAGGAAGTTGAGGGAGGATGCAATAGATTGCATTCAAATCTGGATGTAAGATGACAGAGAGAGCGCGAGCAATTGAGATAGATGGAGAAGAGGCACCAAGGTCAGGGAGGAGAGACCTTGTGCAGCCTTTATTCAGGAAGGAGTTTCAAATGATTCTAGATGGCACAGTACTGAGGAGGGCTTGGAACTGAGCTATCAGAGGTTGATCCCAGTGTTGGTGAGGAAACAGGTGCCAATATATTGGTGTTAAATTAAAAATAGGACACAATTTGAGTATCCATAAAATGGCATTAGTAAATGCTGATTGGTTTCTACTGCCTGGCAAAAGGAGTATGAGAGTTGCCTTGTTTTATTAAAAATAGATTCACATATCTGAAGAGAATCATCACATTATTGTTCATGCTAATAATAGCAGAGGCTTCTTCTCATCATGGTATAAATGAAGTCTAACTAGAACCACTGTCTTTCAATAACACTATATGAATTTCATACTCTCTCCATAATATGTAAAGTCATTTCTTGTTCTGAGGATAGACACAGCAGATTATGGGATCCTGTCCTAGCCTGAAAATGGGTTTGGTATGGCAAAACTATTCCTCTGAAACAAAAAGCAAAACACTACCCTTGTCACATTATCACATTCAAGATGTGGTAGGAGAGAAAGAGAGGAAGAAAGATGAAGACAGAGTCACAGAGACAGGGAGACAGAGGCAAGGGCAGAGACAGATACAGAGAGACAGAGACAGACACAAAGAAAGAGAAGTCACTCTCCTAATCTCTCAATGTGTGTATAAACAAACCTCCAGGAAGGTACAGTGCTGAGGATACATCAAGCATCCAGAGAGGATGGGTACTTTTATTCCATCATCTGTAAAGGAAAGCAATTGGACACTGTAGTGATTTTCAGCGTATTTGTTTAATTTTGTAAAGTATTATTTAAATATAAAACATTCCTCCTTTTATACAGTCTTCAAATGGTCAGTCTACTATAACATGCTCAACCACAAGGAACCGAGAGAGAGTATACTTACTCTAAAAAGTTAGAGTAAGTTAGAGTAGCAAAAGGCTCTCTAAAAGAGAGTCTTTTTACTTAACTAATTAATTAGCTGCATAGCACTAGATTGTGGAACATAAATTTTGTGAGTTTTTAAGCCTATCAAAAGTTGATTTGATGATTGTGACATTTGCATAATTAAGGGCTCTTCTGAATTTTAGAGAAACAGGAAAATGTTATATTTGAATGGAATAAAACTTAGAATAACAATTTTGTGCTTGAGTCGGGTGGAATTATCAGTTTCACAATTTTGCCTGAGGACAAGACAAAACCACTGTTTTAGTTCTTTAACAACTTTTACAAGTAACATAATAAATACAGAACCCGATTGATATCTTTGATGTAATGAGTGAGTCCCATCAGAATCATGATCAGGTCTGTAAGACGGCTGGCATCACAGGCTCACTCTGCATTTCCAAATTCCCTGTGACTCGGAGTGATGCTACACAGTGGTAGACCCACTGAGTTACAGGTATGGATCTGCCTCATACCTCATCTAGTAATTTGGACCTGTAAAAAGACATTGTCTGCAATTTGAAGATCTCCTGTCTTCAAACAGGAGAACAATATAGGGTTAAAAAAATGTTCTCTTTCATTTCCTCATTAATTTAGATTTTACTTGTAAAATATTTATCTAAAGAAAAGCACATGAGAAAAAAAACAGAAGCACATGGCTAAAACGTACAGCTCAGTAAATTCTCAGTAATGAGATGCTTAAAGCAGCCACACGAGAAAAGATAAAATAACACCAAGGATTAAATTCCCACAACTTTTATCTCAGACTCTATTTGCTATTTTCAAAGAGTCCAGCAAATGTCTGTCGTTATCTATTTCTAAACAATTAGCATTACAATGTAAATCACACTATCCACCATAAGCCTTGTCTAATACATTTATAAAATAATGTATCATGAGACAATTGGAGAGATGTATCATTACCTACCCATTCTATTCTCCAAGTACATTTGGGATGTTTCTATTTGGGGAAGTTGTAAATAATACGACTGAATATATTCTTCTATGTGTCTGTTAGCTGCACAGGAATTGGTTTTCAGGGGGACTATCAAATTATCAAAGTGGTTGAATGAATGTACTTAAAAATCCAACTAAATATATATGTGTGTGTGTATTCATATAATATATGTATAAATATATTCATATATATATACATATATATGTATATGAATTTCTCTAGCTTCATGTCTTCCCAACAGTCATTTTTGAACATGGTTCTGAAGCAGTGTCTTACTTGACTTTATGTATCCCCCACAGGTATTGATAATTTAACATTTCATACATGTAGCATCATTATGCTGTCTGTGAAGACTTTTCATCATTTTTCATATTTAATCCTTTTCTTATTGCATTTTTATTGATTTATAAAAGTTATTAATAAAGGAGATGTTCTTGTATGGTAACTATCTTTTATTATTATTATTCACTCTGCCATACCTATTCAAATATAAAGTATTATTTTTGTTCATTCTTTTTGTGCCTTAAGAAATCGATTCTTTTCAAAGTATAGTCTATTAAATTATTTTAGGGATACTGTAGTACTATTTGTGACAAGCTACTTGGTATCAATTTTTGTATATCTTAGGAGATGTGTTTCATATTTTTTGTAGGTATATCTGTTTGGCCCAATTCTGTTTTAATGTAATGCCCAGTCTCTGCCCAGCACTGTGATGTTGCCCCTGTAAATCCAATATATATATATTTGTCATAGATCTATTGAATCCACCCTTGTACAGATACCTCCTAACCAACTTATTTATTATGGCTTTTCTCCTTGAGGAGTGGCTTAGCTTTTGGGGAGCTGTCTGCATGTCTAAGAAATTTTGTATTCAGAGAGAAAGAGAGAGGGATAAAGAAATGGGCAGGGAGACAAGCACCTGGTCTTTCACCTGATACATTCTAATAACCTAATTTGAAGAGTGTCTCTCTCTCTCTCTCTCTCTCTCTCTCTCTCTCTCTCTCTCTCTCTGCAGTGCTTAGTGATCTAATGTGGAATCACACCTATCCATGTATTTGTCTTCTTTTCCTTAAAATTCTCTGTAAAGGTCTCATATATTCAGTTGGTTTAGCAAAGATATTTTATATTTACCATTATTACAGTTGCACTTACATCTAATTTTTTGTTTAAATGTTTATTGTTATTATAAACAAATGTAATTAATTTTGAACATTAATTGTTGCTATAAGATGAAAAACATAACTTCATACTTTGTTCTTTATCCTCTCAAGCTTTCTATATATTCACACATATATTTGGTAATTAATTTTTTTCTTTTTCTTTCTTTTTCATGTTGCTTGTTTGTCATACTCAAATCAACCTTAAGTGGAAAATTGTAACATCTGTTAGCCATTAAAATTAAGATTTTGGTGGTGAATGTAAAAAGTACATTTGTCACCAGATGACACTTGTCAGAAGAATGAGAAAAAATGTTTTCTGTAGACTATGTTGTAGACTATGTTGCAGTAATATTTTAAAACATCGGCACCCAATCTAGTTTGTTTTTAATCAGCTGCCATCTTTCCAGCTAGCCTAGGCATGAGATGAGAATATGCCTCCATTTGGCTCAGGCTGCCAGCTCAGGCAGACCAAAACACCAGCCCTGGCACCCACGAGATGCCAGTGTGGGAGATGGCTTTGACAATCTTCCACGTTGTCTCCATGAGGCTGGGCTGAGTCCAGACCATCCTGCCATCCACGCAGTACCCTGTAGAAATGAGACTCTAATGACTAAAGATTATCCAATAGCTTTTTTTTTTTTTTTCAAATATCAAGATGCCCACACAATTGGAAGTGTTAACCAATTAGCTGACCTAGATATATGTTGTTACCCAGGACTGTTCTCAGTACATGTGTGGTTCTCCATTGCTCTTACCTCTCTGGCCCTCAGCTCCTCCTCTTTCTTCTCCTCTTCCTCTCTTTACTCCTCCTCTTCCTCTCCTTATTCCTCCTCTTCCTCTCCTTACTCCTCCCACCTTAGCTTCTCCCAACTCATGGGGAAAATATGCTACTACACGACTATATCTAGTTTTGCTTTGTGTTTTTCATATTGAGTGTTATATTTTATTTGTGCCTTTATGATATTGACCTTTACTATCACTTAATCTCCACATTTTAGTGGTAATGTAATGAGTTATAGTGAATGAGTTTTCAGAGCCAAATGCATTTTGTATTTACATAATGAGACCAATGAGGTTGGGTTTTGGTTATGCAGTTTGCAACATAATATTTGTCTTTTTGTCAATGATAATTATGTGATAATTTATTTTCCTGGAATAACTTCAGTGTGTTTGCCATCATAGTTATGGTTTCTTTATAAAGAAAAGGAACACTGTCTCTGTTTTTGTCCTTCTCAGTAAGAATGGGTACAATATAGTACCTACTCCTCAAATATTTGATACGTTTTACCACAAGACCATGGATGCTGAATTTTCTGAGTCAATTTTAATTTTATATTTGAAATGCTTAAAAGTTGCAAGGCCATTCAAAGTTTTGATGTCTTTTTCAGCAGACTACATCTAGTTTTTATTTCTCATGAGATCTTTACTCCCAAGTTCATCGGCGTAAACTTACTTCAGATTCTCTTGTATCTTTCTAATATCTGTAACAGTGAGCTTTTGAACCACCTTCACACATTATGCCCATCAATCTTAAGAGCTACTTTTAGCCTTCTATCACAACAAGAGGAATTATTTCCCCTTGAATCAGCCTTCTGTGTTGCATTTCTTAAATTTTATTAATCTTTAATCTTATTAATTTTTACTCATATTTTTAGTTTACTTGCAGATTTTCATTTTTAAACTTGGGAAATATCTCCTTGTTTTTTCAGTCTCTTTTTATTTCATCGCACTTTTATCTAGAAACAAAATTATCAAAATTTTGGGGCAGCAGTAGGGAGAGACACCTATCATCAGAGTGCTCTGGGAAGAATTTAGAGAAATGAAGACTAAGACAGCAGTAATTCTATAGCATTAGCTTGTCTCAAAAGTTCCTATGGGACTTCAATATTGAGTATCTTTATTATAATCCATCTAAATATTTCACTTATTTTATAAGATTGCATTAATTACAAGTTTAATAGATTTATATTTAGTAATTTCTATCTGTATGGCTCTCTCTGTTTTTATAAGCAGTACCTTTAAGCATTCTCTGGATCCCAAAGCCACTTAGACTTTCAAGGCTTTGGCAGAGGCATTCCAAGATTCTCAGTCACTTTTTAAAGTATATTTGTAATTTATTCCTTGAAATTTCAAATGTGTATTGTGTAATGTGTTTTGGTTATTATTTATATGCACCATTACTTGTTCTTACCACCCTTCACTCTCATCTCACATCTTCAAAAAAGGTTTATACATTCTAATTTTTTATTTTTGGTGCTTCCTTGAGTTTAATTAGGGTTGCTTGCATTGAATTCTCATGGGTAGTTATTTATTGAAGCATGGTCAACTTACTAGAAGCTGAAATGATCACTAAAAATAATTGTTCATCCTCATCCAAAAATCATTATGTTACAAAGGCTTGTACAGGTCTCACACAGATAACCACAGATGCTGTGATTTTACAAGTGCAAAAGCATGTTATGTTCAAAAGAAAGCATGCTCTGGATCTTATTTTTTTCTACTCCCTCTTCTTTGTGATCTCTGAGTCTTAGAAGGGATTGTTTATTGATGACTGACTGCCCAAAAGTCACTTCTGCACTTTGACCAGTTATGAGTCTCCATGTTAACTGTCAGTCATTGCAAAATGAATCTTCTATAACAAAAACTAAGAGAAATCCTAATTTGTGTGTACAATCAGATTCTCAGAAGGCAATCTAAAACTATGTTCATTTACTAAGACAACAGCTATGGATTTCTTACTATATCCTTTGATTTCCACAGCCACGGGCTTTAGACCAGATATTTCATATCAATCCTGAATTCTCTCTTGAGAATTAAGTCCCAAATGGATTCAGAAAGCATTTGATTACCCACAACAATTATACCATTATTGCACCATGGGCATAACATATCTTGCCCAACAGGCTAATAGTATAGCATGCAGGGTCTGAATCTGGGAGAAACCATCAATGCATTTTCTTTTCCTTCAATCTTTATAATACTCTTTGGTATTATGAAAACTATGACAAGTAGCCAGTAGAGAGAAAACTTTCAGTTGTGTCTTGATTTCTCTGTGTTTAATAATCAAAGTGTATATTGTCTTCAACAATAAGATCTTCCCATATCATCTTGGTAGATAACCAAGAGCAATAGCAATAACTTATATTGCTTTGGAAATGTGTAAGACTTTCTGAACAACAATTCATAGAGCACTATCCCACTCTTAGCATTGAAATTTTTGCTTAATAATTTGCAGCTATGGGAGAAGCATTATCTATTCATGCAGTATACTTCTGTTGTAGTCTTGGTTTGTTTGGTTTGGTTTTTTGTTTTTGTTTTTTTTTTTTTTTTTTTTTTTTTGGTTTGTGTTTTGGTTGTTTTGTTTTGTTTTTAGCCAGAAACCATATAGGAAAGTCTAAGCCTAACAGGTGATTTTTTTTTTTTTTTTTGAGATGGTTTCACCACAGTATTTCAATGAGTGAGACCTTGGAGGCAAGTACTGAGGGACAACATCTCAGGATTGATTCTTACTATTGATGTGTCTTTCCTGTCATTATTAAATTAATATAACAATACCTGAGCATTAGTCACCTTATTGGGCAGATTTTCTGCAGATCGATGAAGATGTACTGTCTTACAGTGATACTACATAAATAAATAGATGATTTCTTAATTCTTGGTGGTGATTCTATAAGAATCCCTAAATTTATACCAATAATTACTGAGCTCTTTATAAGAAGGGCTGCAGTTAAGGCCCTCTGTGATGTGAAACCTACAATTAGAACTCTGCCAATCCTTACCTGTCACCAGTTAATTGCTCTGAAATAGAAAGCAGGCATTGATACATCTTAGGAATGCATCCCTTTAGATGGTAAAACCATCAACTAAAGGTCATAAGAGGAACACTGGGCTTATCTATAAAAAACTTCAATGTTAACTTAGACATAAGAATTTTAGTTTTATACTCTCAATGAAATTTTGAAGCTTGTGACAGATAATGTCTTTTTAGATGATGACTCCTAATATAAACATCTCTGCTGTAATTTCTTCTAAAATTTATAATTTGAATTTGTTTCAATTTGTTATGAACTTTTAGAACACCAGGTGATCTATTTTCCTAAAAAGGTACAAAAAATTATGACATTAAATATGCAGAAAGAGAATAGTATAGAAATATGACAGAGATGAAGAGCTGAACAGATGATGAGAGATAAAGAAGAGAGCAGAGCAGAGAGAGCAGGCAGACTTCTCCTTACCATAGGACAGGTTTTTTTTTTTTCATAACAAGAAGGCAGGCTTCTTATTGATAATGACAAAGTTTTTGCCTTACAGATTTCTGTTTCTTCAATTTATCAGTATATAGGTAGAAGCCGTTTCTTTTTCTTCACAGTAAAGGTTGGAGCTTATTTTTCATCCAGAATGAGTAACTTCTTTCTGCCCTGGCACTTGGGCTTTTGTACCATCCACTACACACACACACACACACACACACACACACACTTGTTTAAGTTGGTGAGACAAGTGACTAGGCTCAAAAGAAAATTATGAATATGCATAAGTGTATGTGTTTGAATGTATGTGTTTTTGCTTATTTGCTTGTGTAAAAGATTATTCCTTTTGTAGCATGACACTCTTCTGCTGGTTCAATAAAAGTTAATTGCTCCAAACCACTCTCCCTCCTGGCCAGCAAGAGGTAAGGCAAGATTTTGGGCAAAAGAGAAAGGAACCCTAGTAATTTACCCTTTACTTAACCCAGGATGTTTAAGAATAAGGTGTTAATTCTTCAGAGATCTTCAGCACCTGGCTTCAGAGTAACTTAGGTCAATGACAGAATTATCAAGCACAAAGCATTATAGAGTAAGAAAGAGTTAAGTTTTCTAGTGCATATCAAGCACAGAGAATTATAAAGTAAATGAGGGTTAAGTTTTCTAGGGCTGCCAGGCAGTGGTGGCACACACCTTTAATCCCAGCACTTAGGAGGCAGAGGCTGGCGGATTTCTGAGTTCGAGGCCAGCCTGGTCTACAGAGTGAGTTCCAGGACAACCAAGGCTACACAGAGAAACTTTGTCTCGAAAAACAAAAACAAAAACAAAAACAAAAACAAAAACAAAAACAAAAAAAACAAAAAAACAAAAAAAAACAACAACAACAACAACAAAAAGTTTTCTAGGGCTCATTGCTCATTAAGCAGAGATTTATCTTTGTTTTTGTTTGTTTGTTTTTCAAGACAGGTTTTCTCTGTGTAGCCCTGGCTGTCCTGAAACTCACTCTGTAGACCAGGCTGGCCTCGAACTCAGAAATCCGCCTGCCTCTGCCTCCCAAGCACTGGGATTAAAGGCCTGTGCCACCACTGCCTGGCTCAAAGATTTATAAAGTGAGCACAAGTTTAGTTTTCTAGCACTAATCAGGCACAGAAATATTAAAGTAAATAATAGGTTCTTAATGAAGCACAGCACAGAGCAATAGGAAAGAGTTAAGTCCTAACTCTTAATGAAGCACAGAACAGTGGGAAGAATTAAGTTTTTAGCACAGAACAATAAGAGAGTTAAGTCTTCAGCACTTAATGAAACCGAGAACAAGAAGAAACAGTTAAGTTTTTAGCACATAATAGTAAGATAAAGTAGTAGAATAAACAACAGAGATTTATAGAGAAAAGAACCCAGCAGTGTTCAGCCACAGAAAAAAGAAGAAAGTGTTTAGATTTTTAGTAGTCGTCAACTTCAGTATTCAGAATAGAGAGCTAAAAGGCCAGAGATCATTAATATTTTTGTCTGTGTTGGTCTGACATCTGTGCCCACTTCAGCTCTTTCACCTAAGGCTAGGAAGAGCCACCCAGCATTTTTAACTACAGTTTTAATTAATTTACAAATTTCTTATATGGCTTTTCACATAACCTTAATTTTGGTTAACACTTTCTCTCTACCTTACCCCCCTATCTGTCAACTATTTTGGCTTATACTTTTCCAGTGTCCATATTCCTTCCCTCTATTTTCAAATTCTAAGTTTTTTCTACCACCCTTCCCACTTCAAGAATTCTAATGTCATGTTTTACAATTGTTTCTGCCTTAGGAAAAAAATGAACAACAACAAACACTAAGTTTCTTTTCAATATTATCATCTTATTCAGAAGTTTATTGTCCTGATTTTTCTACTATTCTTTAGCTCTACAAATTCTTTCTATGTTGATTTTTTCCTATCAATGGAAGATGTAATAGATAGTGTTATTTGCTTTTGTCAGATCATTTTATCACTGTAACAGGAAGAGAAACTAATACAGCAATTGGTACCAAGAAGTGAGACCATTGCTGTGATAAATCTAACAAATTATGTAGTTCTTAGGCCTTTTGAATGGTTTCACAGCAGGAATAGAGAAATGTTTAAAATTTTGAGTTAGAGAGTACCCAGAACGATGGAAACAGAGCTTAATGGGAGAGTCCAGTGGAAACTTAGAAGACAATAATGCTGAGAAAAACAGAGACAGTGAGACTTCATAAGGCAACAGTGGTTTCATTAGGAAGTGGGATATAGCCCTTCATGTGATATTTAACTAGGAACTTTGCTTTGTTCTATGATCTGAAAATATAAGGCAAATATAAATTAAATATAATGGACTAATGTGTTTGGTAGAGGAAGGGAATGTGGACAATTTTACAATATTATACAAGAAGAGTGCAACAACAAAGCAGCCCTAATTGTTAAAGACATTAGCAATATTACAGGGAAACAGCTCTCAGGGACAACAGGATAGTTGCCTTCAAGGCAAGACATCACTCATCAGAGAACAACTGAGTTCCTGCTCCTCAAAGGCAATTGCCTAGGATAGTGTTTCCCCAGGGTCAGCACACAGGAAATCATGCAAGTCTGGTCCAAGGGGGACAGGCTCCAACAATACACCATCAGAACTCCTGGTAGATGCCATACGGATAGTGCTCTCAGTTTTATAGACTTGAAAAATGCAAGATTTAGGAGTGACATTGAATCTTGTAAACAATTTTAGGGAGCAGCTGATACCAGGAAATCAGTATGTGGCAGGGTCAGAATCTCTGCCATAATCTCACAAGTGACACTGTGAAGTTCAGTTGAAACAAACTTCAAGATAATTGGAGATGCCTGGATTATAGAATGTCCATCAGGAATGGTTGTAATGGAGCCAGCACATAAAAATGTCTGGTATGCTGCAGAAGGTCACACTGGAGGCCTAAAGCCATCTAAGCCCTTTGGAACACTTCCAATTTAACTTAGGTCTCAGATGCTAGACATGGAATGACAGAATTTGATGTTTTCACTGGTGAATTTTGGTCTTGATTTTGTCTGATCATTCATTGATAGTCTCTGATTCTTCTGTTTTGGAATAGGAATGTTTACTCTAGACATTGTGTGTAGAGCATATGTAACTTTTAATTCTGTAGATATTCACAATTAAAAGATTTGGAACATTTAACCTATCAAAATAATTAAAGACTGTGGTAAGTTAAAGTTCAGCTAAATAATTTATATTATATCATGGTCATAAGCCAACCAAAATAAGTGATGGAATTTATGACATAAAAGTGATGTTTTGGTGTGTCAGTTTGACAATGGGTAGAGTTGGATGGTTACTACTAATTGGCAACTTTTCAGAATCTATCATCACCTGCAAGATAGTAGGGGCTTGTCTACACTGCATTAAAAGAGTTGGGAAGACTCTGTTACTGTGGTTTGTCTCATTCCCTGGCTGAGAGCATCAGCATGTATTCATCACTCTTTGCTTCTTGATTGTGGACACATTGATACCATCTCCTTCAATTTCCTACTGCCTTGACTTTCCATTGTGATGAATTGTACCATTGAACTACAAACCAAATTTTTTGTCAGAATGTTTTATCACAACAGTATGCAAAGAGGTTGAACTTGAAGGTTATTATGATACATTTAGTCCAACATTACCCAAACAGGAAGACAATATTTCCATTATTTTTATTATCTCATTTCTAAGTAAATATGTCATAAGTATTTGGATTATGCAAGAATATCTGAACTACTAAAGTTGCAAATTATATACCACAAAAGAAGAAACTCAACAATTGATTTTCCATGGTTGAAAGACTAAGGTCTTTATAGAGACAAACCTACAATTAGCCTTTTCAGTCATACACATATTTCTCTACTTTCTTGTGTATCATTCAGACTTGGGCACATTTTACTGTTAGATTTCAATTATCTGTTTTGCTTAAAAATCTTTATGTAAATTTAAAACTGAAAATTCCTTAGCTTTCATTACTTAAAAGCCAAGCGAAAATGCCTGCTGCTTTTAAGAAATATCTAAAATGTATCACAACTGTCATTGAGAAAATGTTTTACATATATGAAAAATTAGCCTGAACTGAAAGTCCAGAAAATACATGAAAGATGTGTTTACACTATATTTAGTATGCAGAAATATTACATGTAAGAACTAATGGTCAGAGTTAAACTGCCAGGTATAAGTAATTAAATCTTGTTAATATACTCACATATTCTAGACCTAACAGGAAAGAATATTGTTTATCTAATTTGCTTGCACTGTGAATATAAGCCTAATTTCTTTTGCATAGTCTATTAGTGTTTAAGTTGTTTAAGTTGAAAGGTATAATACAGCAAACTACCCAGACTCCACGATGTGAAAGGTTGAAGACAAAGATCAAGATGTAAACAGATTTTGTTTTTCCAGCAGCCTCTCCACTCCACTCTCACTTCTTTCTGCCTATGTCTGCTGCATAGACACACCCTCAGGGTTTGTCTCTTTCCCCAAAATGGCAGCCACATTAGCATGATCTTTTATGACCTTGTTTTACTTTGATTCTTTGAAGATTGCTTATTTAAATTGGCATATTAAAATTTAATGTGTTAACACATGAATTCTGTAAAGACAGAGTTCAACTGATAACATAGCATGAACTCATTTACCAAGTATCTAACCACATAATATAGGACAGGGACTATTCCTTTCTATTCCAGAGACTATTATAAAGAAAGAAAAAAAACTATATAAATCAGATGTGGACAATCCTGAAATCATATACATAAAAGTAACATTATATAGACTAAGTGAGTTGTACTTATATATTTGTTAATATATATAAAACATAATATATATTAAATAGTATATAATATGTATATACAAAATTAAAGAAATAAAATTTGAGAGAGTAAGGGGAAAATGGAGAGGTAGAGGGAGAAATGAGAAAGAGAAATTTATTTTACTATATTTAAATTTCAAAAAATTTAAAATAAAATTTAAAACTAAAACAAAAATGTTTATATGTTATTGCACTAAAAACATGTTAAATTACCATTTTCTAAGAGGCAAGGAATGTGATAGTATGTCACTGTAGGAAATTATACTAGTCAAACACTGTTAAAAGATATTTCTGAAGAGGCATTTTTTAAAAATAAAATCCTTAAAAATTTGTGATTAGAAAAACACTTATAAATCAAAAAGAATAGAATTCGATCCATAAATATTTTAAATTCAAATCTTTGGATAAGAAATAAATGTAGCTCTTATTTATTTTTTCTTTCTTTGCTACTTTGTGGGTTCATCATGGGTTCTACTTCTAACTATCTCATAATCATATCTTCTGTGATTCAACTAAGGTTCTCCTGCCTCAACCGTAACCAACTGCTCACTCTGCTTACTGACCTTACTCTTATGTTCCCTGGACCCTACATTCTACAACCCACGAGTTCTACTCTCAGCTCTCAGGCTCTGCTGGCTTTTTAAACCCTCTACTGTTCCAAAAAAATTCAAAAGGAAACTAACACAGAAGGGCATAGTGTCCTTTAGTGGTCCAGGCATCCCAAATATTTTATGCTATACATAATTGTGACAGTATGTTTTAGAGACTGATTCAAAATAAGATCAGATAAGTGAATAAGATTCTTCCATGTAATGTCTGATAAGCTTTGACAAAGATTACAGATTCTTCACAGAGTGATGAGAAGCTATTGGGAGGTTTGATCTGGGCACATCATGTGGGAGGTTTGATCTGAGCACATCATGACCTGACTTTCATGGCCTAGAGTCCCATGGTGGAGCACTGACAGGGGTCAGAATCTAGACAGGTTAAATATAGGTTCTATAGGCTGTTTGGTGGCAAAATCAAAAGCTGCTGGTTTATATTTGAATATGAGCACTGTAAATGGTGAGATAAAATAGTTTGCAAATATTAATTGGAAGGTAAAGGTGTCAGGATTTGTTACATAATGAGAAATGAAACTTTTAAGGTTTCGTTCTAAGAAATGACATAACAGCAATGTTCCAGTTCCTGTCATAAATGTGAACTAGGTAGTCAGGGAGGTAATTTAGATTTTAAAACAAATGTTTTGAATGTGTTGAATTTAAAATCCCCATTACATTTTGGGTGGAGGGAAGACATAGGTTTTTGTCAATAGTTCTCCATGGAGAAAGGACCATAGTATAAGTTTGAATATGATTCATGTGACGTTTCATTTTCCATGAAGACATCAAAAAATATCTATTCACTGCAAGTGACCAAAGAAGGGGTTTCATCTAAGTCTGCCTTAGTAAACTAATGAGTTTGTTGAGTGTACTTTCGGGAGCATGAGTTTCAGATTATTTGTGGAAGCATAGCATGGGTGCCTCAATAGTTATTGACAAGTCCCACCCCAAAGTGTGTAATAAGGTCCAAAAGCTGCACCACTAAAGATTCTATGCTTCTAGTCAATGTTCTCCTTCCTATATTCGCTAACAACTCTCAAATATCTTGTGCAGCTTATAAGAAGAATTATTAGTGGTTGGAATCTCAGGGGGCAATCTAGTTATCTCCACATTTGTACCTAAAGAGTAATAACCATCCTATTTTCATTGTCAGAGAATTTCTTACCAATAAATTATTTTGACTTCACTCTTGATTTAGTTAGGTCTCTAATGCTGTGATGGAACACTATGTCCAATACATCCACGGCGTAGTTCATCACTAAATGAATCCATAAATGGAACTCAAACATGGCAGGAACCTGGAGGCAGGAGCTGATGCTGAGGTAATGGAGGCCTGATACTTATTGGCTTGCAATCCATTGCTTTCTCAGCCTATCTTCTTTCTAGAACCCAGCACCACTAGCCTAGGTATGGTATCATCCACAATGTGCTATGCACTCAGCCATAAACCACTAGAAAGTATCGTCCTGTCTTATGGAGGCATTTTCTCAATCAAGGTTCTCACTTTTCTGATGATTCTAGCTTGTGTCAAGATGACATAAAACAAGCCAAGAAACAACCCATTACCATTGGCCATGGGTGCCACAGCAGTTCACTTTATGCAAGCCCATGTTCATTCCATGGCCAGAAATAATATTACTTCATCAGATGTACATGGCATTCAAAGTCTTGCTAGAGTTACACAGTATAAAAATGTAGACAGAATGTAAGCTTTCTGAAGACTTCACAAAAGGATATACCTATGTATACATAATGAGAAGAACTATTTTCCACAATGTTGTTGTGAGTATCCAGTTAAGAGAGGGACAGAAAGAATCAAATGCAACAATACTGAAGTCAATGGTAATATGTGTGATACCAAAATTTTCAGCAGCCTACACTCCCAAAAAATTTAACAAAAGATCCAATATTTCATAAAATATGAAAATATATGTTAAATATAATATAGCAATATTAATATCATGTAACTGGTGAATAACTCAGCTCTTTGGAACATGACTATACTAAGGAATTAATTTTAGAATTACATAATAAGAATTATCACTTCATCATATTTTGTAGAATATTCATCATGTTTCTTTTTAACAAAGTCTCACATAATTCCATAGAAGATCATCCAAAACAAAGTATTAAAATCTCCATGACTGTTAAGGGAAATGTTTCTTGTTGCCTGTTTTGGCACTGAATGTGTATGACTTCAGTTTCTCAATAAAAGCATATTGATTGTTGTTGTCATCTCTCTTCTTTCCACAGGTGGGGAAGTCCCTTACACAACTCTGGCAACCCGAATGATGATGGGGGCTTGGTGGTTATTTGCTCTGATTGTCATCTCATCTTATACAGCAAATCTTGCCGCTTTCCTCACTATTACCCGGATTGAGAGCTCCATCCAGTAAGTAGGCATAGATTTCAGTGATCATCAAACCTGACAAACACTGGGCATGCCACAAGGAAAGCCCTCTGCACATAAATGGGCACTACCTGATAATAAATTGTCACTCTCCTTTTGATGAAAAGCTTAATTCTATGATTTTTTCAGAATATCAATCCTAAACAATTTATTTTATAATATATTGATTATAACTTAAATATTGGTTTCTGTATTTTTCTGGAAGGATAATACATCATCAAAAATTTAATCTTCACATAGAATAGCTTTGTCAAGGCAGGATAAATTATTCAAAACCATCCTTAACTCTGGTTGCAGTGATCTAATATCTTCTATTAGACTCTAACATCATTAAACATGCATGTGTACAGCCATACATGGATGAATATGCATATAGTAAAACTAAATAAATCTTTAAAAAGTATACTCTGTCAGAGAAAAGTTATGAAAAAACAAAGTATATTAATGTTATGAAATAAAATGTCTTTTTTATGAGTTTGTGCAATCACAGTAAATGGTTAAATCACTAAATTTACTCAGTGGGTGAGGGGGTAAGGAGAGAAAGGGACACTGGAAGATAAGAAGATAGAGGAGGAGAGATAATAACAAGTCACAGACAAAAAAATTCCATCCTAGTGACCACATTCTGCTTGTCTGCATTAATATCCACCTGGCCAAGATCACTGCTTTTTCTCCAGCATCAGTAACAATGATGGGAAATGTTTTTTTAACCATAACACACTCACCTACAGGAGTCTATGCTTTAGATCCTAAGGCCTTTCCCCATGATGCCTGTAAATCTGAACCTTTTTTTTTTCCTTCATGGTTACCCACTACAGGAGCTGCAACATCATTACAGTTTCTGCCCAAGTGAGCATAGTGTTCTACACAGTGTATTAAGAAACCCCAAAGAAAACAAAGTCTTATTTAACCCTAAACAAAATGATCTTAATTAACCGTCAACCTTCATGGCTCAAAAGTGGACACTTCAAAACGAGAGCAACTAGAAATGTAAAAGGATTTCCTAGAGTCAGCTTTCCCTTAGAGAAAAACACAAAACTTCTTGCCTCTAAGAAATGTGTAAATGAACTCTGTTAGTGATCAGACAGCCATTATAACATAATGACAAATCAAGAGTTAGTTATTTATAAAGAAGTGCATTGTTTTTCTTCAATCTACAATCTAAAATTGAAGCCCCTAAAAGTCAACTAGCAATTCTCATAGGCATTCAATTCCTTTATCCATTTATGAAAATGATACTTCTAATTTCTCTCATCATACCATGCTCCTCGAATTGTTTTATAATTGTTGCCTTAGTACAGAGCCTTCATAGTCTCCAAATTTATACCACTTATAGCCAGCTCTATGGGTAATGCAAATTATAAATGATGCTGAGTAAAATGTGGGAGATTGAATAATAATAATGAAAACTATTGTAATAGTCTAGGAAGAAAATTGATGAAATTAGTAACATCATAAAAATAATAACCATCATTTAATGATTAGTTATCAGATCCCAGGATCTGTGCTATTATATGCACATTCGGTCATTTAATGCTCATCACCGTCCTCTAGAATCTTTACTCTTCATGAAACATTTTACGAATGAAAAAACTAAAGAGGAGAAGCTAAGGAAGTTTCACCTTCACAAAGTAAGTGTCCGGGTAAAACGCAGACCTTCAGGGTGCCTGGCCCCTGAGCCTCTCTTTCAGGGCATTGCAACAGTTCTCGTTTTCCATACTCAAACCTTCATGTGCTGTCTGTGCTTCAAGAAGGAAATGTCAACATTAAGGATAAAGACTTACCAGTTACTAAGAATTCAGGGCAAAGGATTTACTTTCTAAAATGTTATACAAATCCTCAATTGGTCTGAAGTAGTAGCAATAACTTTTGTGTGTAGCCAGGTTTATTAACATTTATGTCAACATGAGTTAATTGCATCTATGATTGCTCTTTGCCACTCTGGGGTAGATATTTTGGAATTTCCGATCAAAGAAAAATTGAACATGTTAAAACACAAATTGTGACAGCCTGATATGCATATGCATCATGTATTAATTCCTGTAATTAGACTAACTTATACATCTCTTACTGCCCATGTTTATTAGGGTTATCCCAAAATAGTTCATTTTGTAAGATACATTGTGCCTTTGGATGACCATATTTTTCCTATACCATTTCAAAGACCTTTTACAACCAACCATGTCTTGCTTCCATGGATTTGACTTTTTACTACAGTAATTGTGTTTCTGTGACTGGCTCATTTCACTTAGCTTAGTGACATCTTGGCTGATCAGTGTGGTAGAAAGTAGAAAGTGGAAAAATTATTCAGAGCAAATTGGAGTCTTAACCTAATTAAAATACTTTTATACCATTTCTTCCTTCCCTTCTTCCCTCCTAACCCTCTCAGGTATTCCCTTGTGCGTACGTGTGTGTGTGTGTGTGTGTGTGTGTGTGTGTGTGTGTGTGTGTTCATAACTATGTAAATATAACCCACTCCATCTGTATAAAGTTACTTGGGTGTATAGTGTGCAGCATAAGCATTTGGTATTGAGTAACCAACTGGTGCGTTCATTCCTAGAGAAGACTTTCTCCTGCTCAGAATTTTTAGGCCTCCACACACCTTGTCCCTGTTAGCATGTCTACTGCTATTGTCCTTGCTCAGGCTTGTTTAGCCATGTTGGTGGTATTTCATGAGTACAAACTTTTAAAAATACACTCCTATATAATGCTCAACTGAACTGGCACATTTAGATGTGCTTAAACTTTTGTATACTTAGTCTTTACATATTTTAAATAAATGAACATAAATGAATGGTCTTATACTATATATAATAATAATCATAGTAGTAAAATTATTATGTACTACTCTTATTGAAGACTTATTATAATGCAGTTATTAAGTATTTTGCAGTTAGTAACTCATTTATCCCTCAAAGTACCTCTCACAAGGTATTATCATTATTTCCATTTTGTAATTGAAGAAACTGAATTTTAGAAGATAAATGCTCAGGATCACCCAGTTAGCGCTGAAGTTGATTGTCTAACCTTTGTCAACCTAGTACTACAAATCCACAGTCTTGACACTGCCGTTAGCTGCTTATCTAGTTCTAGTTCCCTAGTTTGCTTGACCTATTATTTTGCTGAGGGTGCTAAGGTCATGGTGAATGTGTGCATCTTTGTGTTTATGTGCTCTGAATTTCCCAGCACCCGTTTCTTTTTAGACTACTATAATGGTGGAAGTAGACACCACTTCCAAATCTGTATTCCCAGAAGGTTCCTTCAAAAGTAAAATTTAGTAGGGGAAAATGTAATTTTGCATGATGTTTCCCTCAAGTGCAGTACTACACTCCAAAGTAACTGAGCATTCATTTCTTTTAAATTATTCCTTTCTGCTGCCAACAGCCATATGAAAACTCTTCAGTGGGCGTAATAAATTTCTACTTCTTCCTAATGTTATCACCAGAGTAATTTGGGAAAGAATCAAAATCAAATAAGTTAGAGCAGTCTGATTCTCTCCCCAAAGTTATAGAGAACTTCAGACTTCATGTCTTACCTTTGTTGGTAAACACAGATGCCTATAACACCGATTTGGTGTAAAGTTCCATCTGTAAGTAATCGGTTTCCTGAGAAGTTCTGACTCTCATTTTCTCCTAGAGACTATACTTTCTACAGCCTTGTGTGGTGCCATCTTAAGCACTGGAATCCATAAAATTAGCTTCTCACTGAATTAAACAGTGAATGTTAACACTTCTCATTCAGTGGCCAACTTTGCTATGCCATTGGCCAACATAGACTATGTATATCTTCATTCTCTTAAGCCAGAGGTTCTTCTCTAGACAGAAATTGGAAGAGGGAAATAGAGTAATGCCACTGAGAGAGGAAAAAAATACAGGTCCTTTTGAACAAATATTAGGTATAATCTAAAATGTGGGAAATGGATTTTTTTGTAAAAGATAACCCGTAAATTTAGCTGTCCTATCCCTTCTATGACAGGACATGGGAGATAGATGGATGAGATGATTAGTTCAGATTCCAAGAGGAAAATGTTAATGACCTTTTTTTAAAATTGTGGTTGTTGGTGGCTCATTTACTTAAAATATGCAATGTGGGGTTGAAACTGTAGATTGCTTAGTAGTTAAGAGTATTTGTTTCACTTGCAGAGGAACCGAGTTCAATTCCCAGCACCACAGGCTGGTTCACAACCATCTACAGCTCCAGTTCCAGGGAATCTGATACTTTTTCTGATATTGATGGCTATCACACACACATATGCTACACACATATACAAAGACAAATCATTTACATGCATAAAAATTTTGAGAGTAGAATTCTTGATTTTCTGTTAGTACTCGAGCAGAAATGGGAATGGTGGAACTTAAGGACTGAGACTGTAGCTCAGTAGAAGATAACCCGGTTAACCTGACCCAGATCTTGGGTTCAGTCCCCAGTAACACATACAGAGACACACCTGACCAGATTGTACCACCATCATATTTGCCTTTACTTTATTGTAGTTTCCAAAATCTATCATTTAACAACAAAATAACCAGAGCTACAGGAAGTCATAATTATTCAACTCTACTCTTTGTAACTGTACAGTATGATTAATCTTTGTGACTGCACTTTATTAATTTTATTCTGTATAACTGTAGGTATAATCTTGGTCTCTACTCAAAGACATCTTATAATTTTACATTCAGTTAACTTTCAATAATCCTTGATATTTAACCAAAACAAAATATTGAGTTATTGATTCCCTTGAATCAAATTAATTGAGATAATAGTTCTTTCCAGGACACATAAAAATAACCTATATTATAAGAAGAGATTTGATCATGTCAATAATAAAATTTTTACACCCTCATTATATGATTTTATAAAGGGAAAAGTTTACTTTGTAATGGTCTGCATGCCGTTTATCACATGTATGGAATTGTTTAGTTAATTCTACAATCAAAATACATCTCTACTTAGTCCAAATGTTTTCCTCATCTTACTCCATTATTTGCCTAGTCACATCCTCCATCCTCCTACCCACATCAAAGGAAACCCAGGATGGATTTGCTGATATGTATTGTTTCTATAACAAGTGCCGCTGCCAAGTGTGTAGCTTACTTTTCAAGATAATGTCACTAGCCTTGTCACTTGATTCTCTAATCACCTCCAAAAGCCAAAAGGTATGTGTGTGGATGGTTCCATTTTAGTCAAGTGTCACTGCAATTTAAGCATAAATATAAGTTAAAAGAATGAGTCAGACAGGCAGTGGTGGCGCACGCCTTTAATCCCAGCACTTGGGAGGCAGAGGCAAGCGGATTTCTGAGTTCGAGGCTAGCCTGTCTACAGAGTGAGTTCCAGGTCAGCCAGTACTACACAGAGAAACCGTGTCTTGAAAACTTAGTGCTTGACTGACCAGTATCAAAGGAAGCTGCTGACAGTGACTGCCAATAGCTCTGAGTCAGGTTGTTAGACAAGTATTTTCTTATAATTCATCTTGATTTTCACTTGTCATAATCAATATCTCAGAGAACATTTCTTCGTTGTAGATTTCCTCATAGCCACAAATAGATTTAGTGTCTTTCTGTTTCAAATCACTTACACTTGTCTACCACCATCACACTATGAACTCTATCTATCTGGCCTTGTATTGGCATATTGCTCTATTGTTTTATCTTTTTAATTAAAGTGCATTTTCTCAAGGGCTGCTTTTAATCACTGTTGTATTAATCTGGGAAGGACCTTATGTAGTACCTCATAAAACACTGAATACATAGTAATTACAAATAATATTCAGTAAATAAATAACCAGAAAAGGATTTCTTGAATTTAGCTTGAGACTGCAGAAGTCTACAAGGTGCATATCAACCATATAAAACACAAAAGAAACATTAAAGTCTTTCCTTCATGCTGTTATTTCACATAAGAACAAAACCCTCAGATGATATACTCTCTTGCTTTACACAGTATCTCACCTACTCTCTCTCTCTTCAATTGTTCCAAAGAAGCCTATTTCAGAGATCTCAGTAGGGAGTTGCACACTTTATTAGGAACAGCCACTGTCAGGATGGTTGAGGGAAGCGGGGCTTGATTCATTCTGCTTCTGTGTTTCATCTCAGTGCAGAATTGTGGAGGCTTAGCTCCAGAGCTTGTGGGCACTGCAGACACAGGAAGGCATTCATCTCCCAATTCTGTATTGTTCAGAGTTGAGATGGCTTAGTTATCTTGGCATGTAAGTACTACAGTGATGGATGTTTTATAAGCATGGAGCTATGTGGACGCCATAGACAGAATTTTATCTTCCAAAAAAGAAAGCAAAACCCGAGGAAGTATGTGTTGGTTTTTCAAATGCATATTTCACTGGGTACTTACTTAAATGCTGTCTCCCACTTTATTTGTCACTCCCAAGAGACCCAATGAGCCCTTGTAGCCCCTAATATGATAAATCTCTCTCTCTCTCACACTCACTCTCTGCCTCCCTCCCTTCTTTTCTCTTTCCTTCCCTTCCTCTCTCTCACTTACTTGTCTCTCTCTCCATGTTCTGCCCTTTCTCCCAGCTTTTTCTCTCTCCAATAGAAAATTGCTAAATATTCAAGATATGAATCTCTATCTTTTCTAATTTTCTTTCTAGTTTCCTTTCTTATGTGAAGTCTGATAAAATATCTCCTCCCACAAGTTTACACACATATTCAAAACATTGTGCTTGGAAGTTTACCAAAACACCACTCTATAAATAAATGGCATTGGAGTACAGGATGTAGTTTTGGGATAAATAATATGGGAAGAACAATGAGAGAAATCATGAAGGTTAGTAGGAATAAAACTCAACAGTGGAGCACTGACCTAGCATATAGTAGGTACTACACCAACTCACAGGTTCAATAACTCGAAGAAAAAAGTCACAACCTAGAGTAGCTGACAGAAGACTATACTCTGAAACATGGCACTATGGAAATCAAGTCTGAACCATTAGAGTGGGCCATTTTGAGAAAGGATCTGTATCTTTTCCTATGCTACAGAGAACGACCTCTACACTCCTACACATGTTTCTTTGCTTTTATACTTCCTGTATGTACTATCCAGTTTCAATTTAGAGAATCAGTTTGGTCTCTCCTCTTCATGTTTTTTGTTTTTGGCTTTGCCAAAGAAAACAAGTTTGTTTGAAGTTGTGGATCCCCCTACCTCAGCCACAGGTTGTGGGAGGATGTTTTTCTTTAAGATATCAGTCTTATTTGTTTTTCTTTCTCTTTTTAACTTAAATAGCTTTATCGATTCCCTATCTCTGCATTGTTTTCCCAGACTATTTACTTTCGTTCTTCTAATATTTACTCTTTCTCTGACTAATTACTAGACGATTTCTACTTATGTACTCTCTACTCCTGCATTTACTACATAGTATCTTAGTATACACCATACTATGTATGCTTCTTTACTTCTGAAAATTATGAAAGTTGAAAAATATTTTTAAAATTGACTATGAAGTGTATCTTCATGGTAGGCATATCAACGTATTATTCTTCTTAATATTCTATTTTGATAACAGAGCTGGAGTCAACACCTTGTTCTCTAGGGACATGGAATGATGGTTCATCTATTAACTTAGATGATAAATGAAATAGTGAATAAAATATCTTGATCCTACCATATCCCATTTCTATTTGAATGTTATAGGTGTTTCCACTGAAATAAAACAAATGTTTTTTTATTTTTTTAAAAGTTGCAAACACCTTACCACAGACATACAAGTCTCACGTAGAAACACAAGAAACATAAAAATATAGGCAGCATAATTCTTTGGAGACTCACTACTTCTACTATAAGGAAGGCCACTGAGGATTAGTCACATGAAATCCCAAGGAAATAAGCAAATGATCATAAGAATTTCAACAAAATTACTAAACATGTGAATAAATCTAGAATACATGCAATTAAACACTAATAGCTGAGGCATGTAAAGAAGTCAAAATAGGCTATGAGATAAGAAAGTAATAAAATATATAAATGCTGAAAACTTCAAATTGAAATCCTGGAAATGATGTCTCAATAAGTCTGTAAAGAACTCTATAGAAAGCCTCACCAGGTGACTAAGTCAAATGAAAACTGAAATATGAGGTCTTGAAGATAAGGTAGATTATTAAACATTCCAAAAATAAAAAAGATAAAACAATAAATTATCAACTGAATATACAAGATCAACGGGACAGTATTAAATGTCTAAATCTGCCACTAATGAGCATAACAGAATAAGACCATCAATCGGAAGGTATGGGAAATATACTTAATAAAATCTTAGAGGATATTTAACAAAATCTAAAGAAAGAAATAGCCATCTAGATATATGAGGTACTAGGACCAATAAATGAATACAACCAGAAAATTACTTCCCAAAGAAAGAACATTGATATCTCTAAGAGAAAGACACCAACCCAGCAAAGAGAAATTATCAGAAAACAACTTCTACAAAACAATGGCTCTCATGTCAGGTTATTATAATCAGTAAAGCTATGCATCATGATTAAAGCAGAAAGAAAACCTTTGTGATAAACAAAAATTGCAGTCCTTGATATTAATCCAGTTTTATAGAATATATATGATGTAATCAAACATATTCAAGATGTGCACATCCAAGTAGGAAAAAAATTGACTAACACTGATTTATGTGTGATTTAATATTATACAAAGGACACACTAAAGACTCTACAAGAATACTCTTGAAAAGAATACATACATTGAACAGTAACAACATGCAAAATCAGTAGCTTTACTAGATTAAAAATAAAGGAAAAATATAAGACAAAATTATAATACATATAGCAAAAACAAGAACACTTAGAAATAAATATAACCAAGGATGTGAGAGAACTAAAAAATAAAATTCATAAAACACAGAAAATTATGTTTAAAAGATACAAGAAGGTGGAAAGATATTCCATAGTAATGGATCTACAGGACTAGAAAACTGAACATGTGTATAAAGCTAAAAGTGTTGTTATCCCAATAAAATTACCAAGGGTATCCATTACAGAAACAGAAAAAACAAACTAGTCTACAAATCATATAAAAGACCAAATAACCCAAATAGCCAAGGTAATACTAAGCAGAAAAATCAATGCTGAAATGTTATAACACATAAAGCACAATTTCAGACCTCAACTCATATCATGGCATTACAGTAACAAAAAGCTTAAGACACTGACACAAAACAAACATTTAACTAATGGAGTAGAGAACAACTCAGTATTAAATATATACAACTATGTACATGTGATTTTTGAACAAATTTTTCTAGAAAAGATTACCTATTCAACTAATAATAATAGAAGGGCCAGTTATCCTGAACAACCTAGTGTTACCCTTGCTAAAATAAATTCAAAATGTATCAAATACTTTATTATGAGTTGAATTTTGAAAAAAAAATTATAAGAAACTCTTCAGGATATGGCCATAAGCAAGGTTATGAAAAGGTTTTCAGAATCTCAGGATATAGACGCAAGAACTGACAAATAGGATTATATAAAATTTAAAAGTTTTTTCATGCCAAGTGAACATTATTCAAGTGAAGACACAGATTAACAAATGGGAAATGGTTGGGATGTAATGTAGACACGGAAGTGGGTCCTGTGGGTTGAGCTGTGGGTCCTGCATCTGCCACCCCCAAGGGACTGGGGCCACAGCTTAGAGAGGCAGAGGCTCAGGAATTTGACTGCTGGGCAGACATTGGGCTGTGAGAAGCAGCAGGACTGCACTCTGGGGGAGGAGGGAACACAGTCTGGGGTCCTACAGGGATCCAAGGCTCTTGGGTTGAGGGTCCCTGGGCCAAGGTGGAAGGGAACTGATTGGTTCTCTGGCCCTTGAGCTCTCTGAGAGGCCGCAGAAGGGTCGAGATGGGGGGGGGGGCATATGGGCTGGATTGACCCGCAGCCAAAGAGGGGAGGGGGAGCTTCGTCCAGCAGGGAGGGGGCTCTTGGTCATGGTGACTCACTGACTCACTTGGCTCTGTCTCCGTGGCTGGAACTAGACCATAGAGTGGTTGTTGAAGAGAGATTAGACAACAGCTCTGTAGTTGAACACCTTCTCCATGGTTCCCCATGGCAGATCCCAAAGAAGAGAGGTCCATGGTCTTAAGATATAGTCTTAAAATACTTATTGTCATGGCAGAAAATGGATGAAGCTATACCCCGGGTATTCTCAGGGTGGACCTGAGGTTAAATGCCTTTTGTAAGGAGGAAGGTCTGGGAAGCAATGCTTAATTGGCTATGCCCTCTGGCCTTTAGGTATCTCATTAACATGGAGATCTATCTTGAGGCTTTGTGGCTTGTAGTAACACCCTCTACCTGTGGAGGGGCTAATAGGAGCGTTGCCCTATGGGTGGGGGAAGGGGGGAGGTTGTAGCTATGTGAAAGGAGCCAGAGGCCCAGGGCAAGGCTAAACTCCTACCGACCCTGAGGGTCTCCAGGGTTCAAAGCCTGTTTAACCACTTACCAAGCTGCCTCTCACAGCCCCACAGGAAACTATCTTTGTTATCTGGACACCCAAGAACTCATAAAACCTAGTATCCAAACTAAACGATTTGATCAGTGAACAAGCCAATGGAATGAATACACACTTCTTACAAGAAATAGAAATGACCAATAAACATGTCTCATCATTCAAAGGTCTGTCATAAAATGAGTAGCAGAAAATTTTGCTGAGAAAATGGAGTTGCTGCTGTTGTTGATATAAAGTAGTCTTTCTACTATGCACAGCACTATAGGATTTTCTCAAAAACTAAAATTACACAAGGACATTGTGGTGGTGCACACCTCTAATCCCACACATGGGAGTCAGAGAAGGGGACTTTTGTGAGTTTGATGCCAGCATGCTCGACAGAGCAAGTTCCAGAACAGCCAAACAGAGAAACTCTAAAAAAAAGAGATAGATAGATAGATAGATAGATAGATAGATAGATAGATAGATAGATAGATAGAAAAGAAGAGCAAAGAGAAAAAACACTAAAAATAAAAGTGCCATGCTATAAGTTATAACAAAAGGATTAAAGAATTCTAGGCAACATATCACACAGGTCCTTGAATATCCACTTTTTGCAATTCAATTAACAATAGACAAGTTATAGAATCAGCCAAGTAGCTATGAGTTGTAATGAGGGTGGGGGTGGTCAGAGTATGTGATGCCTGAAACGTAGCACTGTGTACAATGAATATATGCCAATGCAAAAATCAAAAGGAAAAAAAAAAAAAGGAAAGAAAGGAAATGTCAAAGACTTTCATCAGCCACACCTCAATCTTTTTCTGCTTCTGTTTTATTACTCCCACTTCTTCCCTTTGCCAGAAACCTTGGTGTGTTTGCCTCCTTCCTGCACTATGGAACTATTAGACTCTATTAGTTTCGATGTTTTAGTTTCTCCTGTCTTGACATCTAAGCATATTCAATTCATTTTGATGGCTTTGTCCTCCTCTCCTACACATATACAACACTCCTAGTAGACTCCTCATTCTCAAGCGCTGACACTAAGGATGAAGTTGGAGAAGAGCCAGGTTTGGGAGAAAGGCAGGGGACAGAGAAGAAGATGAGGACCAAGGTCAGCAACAGCTGCCGTGGGCTCTTTTCCAAGATGTCTAAGGCTTCCATGGTAAAATGCTGCCAATACTTTAGGTTTCCTGTTGAATTTAGTTTGGACGCACATTTGCAGTTTGGGCATTTGAACCTTGAGCTTCCAGTACAACTTCTTAGTAGCCAGATGGATCTGCTATACCAACATTAGTTCAAGTTGATTGAAAACAAAGTATCACTTAATTGGAATACAGTTTTTCTGAATCATTGTTGAAAATACAGATGAGTGTTTTGGAAAGATCCCCAGGCTCACTGCATTGAGAAGGACTACATGTTTTGGCAATAGGGAAATTTAAATTATCACTAGAACCTTAGTCTACAGTTCTGCTGTGAAGAGGCACCATCTCTGCTTTTCCTCAGATTCACAAACACCCTAACTTGTCATATTACTGTGAGAGAATGTTTCATTTGATCTTTTTGTTGGCTACTAAATTAGTTTACAGTTATTTAACTTCTTTTTCCTCAGTCTCCACTGACACCCTGACTCTTAGAAATTTTGATGATGTAATTAATATTTTGAATGCCTTAAAAAGATCTAGGAAAAAAATTACAAATTACTATTGATTGTTCATTTGAATTCACACTATTTTATTGGGAACCATTGTTTTATGTAGGATTAGTATGTATTATTGTACCATAGCTTTTTAATAGGCCATGTGCAAGGTGATGATCAATGGTTCAATGTCAGCCTTGAAGGGTATATTGAATAAAGTAGTTTTTCACTAGTCAGCATTGGTCTGGATACTAATTAACATTTCAGTGTTGATTTGAAATGTGGAATAGGGAGTGAGCTTATTAAATATGCAGATTACTCTTCATTGAGTAGGGGTGATTATTGACTTGAACCACACTTTAAGAATTTATGAGGACCTTGACAAATTAAGCAAGGTGATTTTAAGTAACATGAAGTTTAATGAGGACAAATAAGTGATAATTTACTTTGTGTGTAGGGGGGTGGGTGTCTCTCTGTGTGTATGTGTATATATGTATAATAGCTCAGATTTAGGGGATGCAGGCAGTTTTAGAATAAACAATCTGATAATCACAAATTTTAAATATAGCATTGGTGTTTTCCAAGAAAATGAGAAATTGACTGTAACATAAAATTGTCCAATTCCTTTAAAGATTGCAGTGGCCTCTTTAATACTTGAGAAAACAATGATTAGCTAATAGCTTCAAAAAGTGATCAATAGATTCTGGGGATAAGAGCTAAAGGAAGATATTCTTTAACTCAACAAGAAAAAAAGCTTAAAGGATGAAAAAGGAACAAAGTATTTATTACCTAAAGATATGATATGGGTAAGTAGCTAAGGGTGGACTTACAGGCTTCTCTGAAACAGTTTGAGGCTATTCGTGAGCCAGGATTTCCTGGTGTTCTGTTACATAAATCAAGTTAATTTCTCTGACAGGTGTATGTTCCATAGGCTCTGATAATCCAGTCACTCAAAGCCAGTGGTAGCTCCTCATTGAGCTCTGATGTGACTCTGGGAAATAACTTTCTTAACATGGGTTGGAAATGATCCTCTTCTGGGAATGCCTGTGAATTAATGAAGTACGCATGAATTTTTAAAGATATACAAATTTAAAACTCTATTGATCTTCTTTTGAAAGCTGATGGGTTATGTGAAGATATCATTTTTAGCATTAAGATGACAATCGCTACCTGTCAATGGTGACATTAGTGGAAAGCCAGCCATACATATTTAGGAAAATTTTGTGTTTTATTATTATTATTATTATTATTATTATTATTATTATTGTTGTTGTTGTTGTTGTTGTTGTTGTTGTTGTTGTTGTCATTATCATCATTATCTTATTTTATTTATTTACATTCCAAAAGTGCTCCCTTCCTTGTCCTCCCTCCTGGAAAATGTGCCCCAACTCACTCCCACACCCCTCCTCCTCCCACCAGCATCCATCCTTCCTGGGCCATCAAGCTTCCAAAGGATTAAGGGCATCCTCTCCCACTGAGTCCAAACAAAGCAGTCCTCAACTATACATATACCTGGGGGCTACAGATCAGCCTATGTATGCTCCTCAGTTTTTGGACTAAACTCTGGGAGTTCTGAGGGGTCCAAGTCAATTGACATTGTTATTCTTCCTATAGGGTTGCAATCCCCCTCAGTTCCTTCAGTCTTTTCCCCAACTCCTCTATATGAGTTCTCAACCTCAATCTAATTGTCAGCTGTAAGTATCTGCATTTGTCTCAGTCAGTTGCTGGTAGAGCCTCCCAGAGGACAGCCATGCTAGGCTCCTGCCTACAAACACAACATGGCCTCAGCAATAGTGTCAGGGTTTGGTTTGTGCAAATGGAATGGAACCCAAGTTGGGCTGGTAAATGGGTGGTCTTTCTTTCAGTCTCCACTTTTGTCCCTATTTTTCCTTTAAACAGGAACAATTCTGGTTAAAAATTTTGAAGATGGGTGGATGGTCCTGTGCTTCAACTGAGGGCAATGTCTATATATTGGAGGTGGTCTCTTTAGGTTCCATTTCCCTCCTCTTGGGCATTTTGACCAAAGTCATCCACACTGAGTCCTGGTAGCCTCTCACATCCCAGGTCTCTAGAACTTTCCAGAGGTTCCCCAAACCCCCAACCCCATGACTGAATATTTAGATTCATTCTCCTGGCCCTCTGGGCTTCTCTCCTGTCTCCCCCATCACCTGATCCTGCACCCCCTTTCCTTCCTTCCTCTCCCCTCTGCCACCCAGGTTTCTGCCTCTATCTGCCTCCCTTGATCATCTCGTTTCCCCCTTCTAAGTGGGCCTGAGTTATTCACACTTAGGCTGTCCTTCTTGTTAAGCTTCGTATGGTCTGTGAGTTGTTTCATGGGTATTCTGAACTTCTTGGATAATATCCATTTATCAGTGAGTGCATACCATGAATCTCTTTTGTGTCTAGGTTACCTCACTTGGGATGATTATTTTCTAGTTCTATCCATTTGCCTGGAAAATTCATGATGTCCTTGTTTTTAATAGCTGAATAGTATTCCACTGTGTAAATGAACCACATTTTCTGTACCCATCCTTCACTTGAGGGATGTCTGAGTTGTTTCCAGCTTCTGGCTATTATAAATAAGGCTGCTATGAACATACTAGGGCATGTATCCTTGTAGTATGGTAGAGTATCTTTTGTGTATAGTCCCAGGAGTTGTATAGCTGGGTCTTCAGGTAGAACTATTGCCAGTTTTCTGAGGAATCTCCACACTGATTTCCAGAGTGGTTGTTCTAGTTTACAATCCCACCAGCAGTGGAAGAGTGTTTCTCTTTCTACACATTCTCACAGGCATGCACTGTCACCTGAGTTTTTGATCTTAGCCATTCTGATTATTGTAAGGTAAAATCTCAGGGTCATTTTGATTCACATTTCTCTGAAGACTAGGAATGTTGAAAATTTCTTTAAGTGCTTCTCAGCCATTTGAGATTGCTATGTTGGGAATTCTCTGTTTAGCTCTGTACCCCATTTGTAATTGAGTTATTTGGGTTTTTGAGTCTAACTTCTTGAGTTCTTAGTATATTTTGGATATTAGCCCTCTATTGGATGTAGGGTTATACCAATTGGAATGGGGTCAAGGTATCATTATTAGTGAATGATATGATAGTATACAAAAACAACCCCAAAAATTCTACCAGAGAACTTCTACAGATGGTAAACAACTTTAGTAAAGTGGCTGGATATAAAAATTAACTCAAAAAAAGAATATGCAGTAGCCTTCCTTATACAAATAATAAATCAGTTGAGAAAGAAATTAGGGAAATGACACCCTTCATAATATTCACAAATAATATAAAATATCTTAGTATAACTCTAACCAAACAAGTGAAATATCTATATGACAAGAACTTCAAGTCTCCAAAGAAAGAAATCAAAGACGATCTCAGAAGATGGAAAGATCTCCCATGCTCATGGATTGGTAGGATTAACATAGTAAAAATGGCCATCCTACCAAACCAATCTATAAATTCAGTACAATCTCCATCAAAATCTCAACACAATTCTTCAAAGACATGGAAAGATCAATTCTCAAATTGATATGAAGAAACAATAACCCCAGGATTGTGAAAACAATTCTCAACAATAAAAGAATTTCTGGGGGAAATCACCATTCCTGACCTCAAGGTCAGGAACTACAGAACAATGGTGATAAAAATCACCTGGTATTGGTAGACAAGTCGATCAATGGAGTAGAATTGAAGAGCTAGAAACAAACTTACACTTCTATGGACACTTGATCTTTGACAAAGAATCAAAAACAAAAAAATCAAATTTGTAAGGGAAATGTAGTTCTTACCATGGGCAGTCATATTCTCTCCTACGTTGTGTAAGACGTCCATCTTTCTCACATGTTTCCCACAAACTTCCAACTTAGCCATGGCTACTCTAACTAAACCATATAAAGGGAAGGGGTACTCCTAACAACTTTGCTAAGAAGAGTGGCCTGAGGCCCCTAAATCTTTTAGGAATAGCTTCAGTGGCATTTATTAACTATTTCCCGAGACCATAGTCCCCCAAAACACAAGGCATTTTAGATGAATGAAATATTTTCTTTGTGCATGTTGATGCATACTTTTTCTAAACCAAGAACATTTGGAACTCTGACTCATATTTAAGCAGTTCTTAAAAATAAATATCAAGAGCTAGCAGCATGTATAATAAAATTGGATCAATCAGGAAAACATTAGCATGGCTGCTGGGCAAGGATGCAATGCACATTTTGTGAAGCATTCCATATTTTAAGCCTGTTCTTTTCTAATGAGAGACAGAAGAAAACTGATCTAGAGGGAAAGAGATGTGGGAATGAATGGAGAGGAACAAAGTGATGAGAAACTATAATTAGGATATATTGTATGAGAAAAGAAGCTATTAAGAAAACATAACTATAAACAATAAATAAGTAAATAAATATCCAGCTCTTGGTGTCAAAAATATCCTGTAATTCAAGCAGTTAGGAGACGAAGGCAGGAGGAGGATTAGGATTTTAAGGTTGGCCTCTACTGCATAGCTTGGGCTATATAAAAAATCAAAGCCAACCTAGAAAAGTTCAGAGCCCATAAAGTAGAGGATACTTTTGCCTAGTGTCCTCTGTAGTAACATTTGGGGTAAGATGAGGGTTTCAGCACACAGGGAGAGAGAAAGCTGAAAGAAAGGCAGGGAAGGAAAGACTGGAAGTCCTTACCCCTTAGTCTTAGACCCCCTTCCAGCCTTACTCATTGGTCAACAACTCTGTTTTTTATTAAAATACCATGATGCTTTTACTACTATAGCTCTGTAGTATAATTTAAGGTCAGAGATGGTGATACCTTCAGCAGTTATTTTATAATTCAGGATTGACTTAGTTATTCTGCTATCTGTTTTGTTTTTATTTGTATGCATGTATGTGTCTATGTGTCTGTGTGTCTATGTGTTAGTCTCTCTCTCTCTCTCTCTCTCTCTCTCTCTCTCTCTCTCTCTCTCTCTCTCTCTGTGTGTGTGTGTGTGTGTGTGTTTCCATATGAAGCTTACCATTGTGAACATTTTCATTTCAATTTCTGTGAAGAACTGTATTGGAGTTTTGAAAGGAATTGCAATTAATCTATAAATTGTTTTCGATAGGTTTGCCATAATTTTTATATTAGTCCAACCAATCCATGAACAGGAATTATTTCCATCATCTAACATCTTCTCCAATTTCTTTAATGTATTAAAGTTTTTATTTATAGGTCTTTCACTTGCTTGATTAGAGCTATCCCAAAGTAATTTTTGAGGCTACTGTAAAAGGTTGTTTCCCTAATTTCTCTCTCAGTGTGTCTTCCATGTGTATACAGGAAGACCATTGATTGTGTGTGTGCTAATTTTGTATCCTGTTACTTTGCTGAAAGTGTTAATCAGCTTGAAAAGTTCCTTGGTGGGAGTTTTTATGATCTTTTATATGTAAATCTTATCATCTGCATAACAGACACTTTGACATTTTCCCTTCCAATTTGTATCTACTTGATACCCTTTAGTTGCTCTAGATAAGACTTAAAGTACTTTTATTGAATAGCTATAGTCTAGAGTGGACATTCTTGTCTGTTTCCCAATTATAGTGAAAATACTTTGAGTTTCTTTTAGTTTTATGTTGACTGTGGCCTTCTTCTGTATTGCCTTTGTTATAAGTTGAGGTATATACTTGTATTGCTAGTCTCCCTAGGACTTTCATAATGAAGAGTATTGGATTTTGTCAAAATGGTCACTTAGTTTTTGTCTTTCAGTCTGTTTATGTGGTGGGTTATGCTTATTGATTTACATAGGTTGTAAATCATTGCATATGTGGGATGAAACCTACAAGATTATGGGACATAATCCTTTTGATGTGTTCTTGGTTTAGTTTACTTGAATTTTATTGAGAATATTTGCATATGTGCACACAAAGGATATTGACACTCATTCATGTTGAGTTATGGCTGAGAGTTCTTATGAAAGTTTAGTTTATATAATCCACAATATTTGATTTCATGTGTGCAATTAAGCTATCATGTCTGGCAAATACAGTTTTGGTATAAACACCAAAAAAAAAAAAAACAACAACAAAAAAAAAAGATATGACTTGTCATTTTCTTTCTTTGATGGAACTTTGAGTGATTTAGGTGTCAAGATAATAATGGCCTCATAAAAAGAATTAGTAATTAGTTAACGTTCTTTCCAGTTCTATTTTGTGAGATAATTAGAGATATATGGGTGCTAATTCTTCTTTGAAGATATGATAGAATTCTCCACTAAATCCATCTGGCCCTGGGTTTTGTTGTTGGAAGGCTTTTAATTACTGCTTTTACTTTACTAAGCATTATGGTTCTGCTTAAATTTCTTTTCTGATCTTGACTGAACTTTGGTAGGTCATATATATCAGAAAATTTATCAATTTCTTTTAGGTTTAATAGTTTGGTTGAGTGCAGGTTTGGTTTTTTTGTTTGTTTGTTTGTTTGCTTTTTGGTTTTGTTGTTTATTTCTGTTTGGTTTTGCCTTAAGTATGCTCTTATGATTCTCTGGATTTCTTTGAATCTCCTGTGATATCTTTTTATCTCTAATTTTAGTACTTTCTTTATCTTTTAGTTAAGTTGGTGAAGGATTTATCACTGTTACTGGGTTTTCTTAGAGGACTGCCTCTTCATTTTTTTGATTCTATGCATTATATTTTTTATTGGTTTCTGCTTTATTTGTTTCAGCCTCAAGTTTGATTTTTTTTTTCTTGCCATCAACTCTTTTGGAAGTGTTATTTTCCCTTTTTTTCTTTTCTTTTTTTCTTTATTTTTTAGACACACTTTTATAAATTTACCTCTTAGACCATGTGGCCCATAGATTTGGGTGTGTTGTGTTTTCATTTTCGTTCAATATTAAAGGCTTTTGAGATTTACCTTTTCATGTCTTACACACCTTGTTGGTAAGGCTCACCTCTGAGGTTTTTGTTTGACTTCTTTAATTTTTTTTTATTTACAGTTTTATCTCAGTTCATGTTTTCTTTGGTGATTTTATTTCTACTTTCACATCTTAAACAGTTTTATCATTTCTTTCTAGTTTGTTTCTGTTTTCACAGACTTCACTAAAGGATTTACTCATATTGTCTTCAAGGTCTTTGTACATATCTATAGTTGATATTTTGGAGTCCTTGCCTTGTGATCTAGTAGAGTTGCTGGGTTCTGGTAGATGTATACTGCCTTGACTATTTGTGTGGTATTTTTGCACTGGTGTCTAGGAGTTTGAAGGTAGGATGATTTTCAGTGTTGATATCTGTTCCTGTCTTTGTTGTGCGAGTATTCCATTCTTTGATTCTGTTGCTCTCTCTGGATCTTATGAATGGATGGTAGCTGTAGTTTGTCTGGTGGAGTGCTTCCACAGCCTGGGTGGGTGGCAGAAAAAAATAGAATTGAGCTAGGAGACTAGGCTGAGATGAGGTTTGGGAACGAGTTAAGGGGATCCACTCCATACCAAGACATGGGGTCCCCAAAGATTTGGAGGTGTGGAGGGAATAGGGAATCCTGCAAAGTAGGTTTTAAGGAGGCAAAGACCAATCTCTCACAATATAGATGAACATGATAGAGAGAACCTGGCTAGTCTGGACCAAGAGTTAAAATCTCCAGTGAGTAGAGTTGAGGTGTGTGTATGTTGGGGTAGGGGGTACTCCTGTAGGCAGGCTGATACCAGGTTGAAGCTTAGAATGGAGAGATTCTGATGGAGGAGTGAAAGGATCGTTTTAATCGACTACATAAGTCACTGTCAGATGTGGCAATGAAAGACTTGGGGGTCCCAGGTAGAAAGTATTTATTTCTAGGTATCTGTGGCTAAAACAAAGGAATTTGGGATAGAGTAGATGGAAGGTGTAAAAGAGTTCACAGGAAGGAGGAAAGCTGAATCTACAGCAAAGTGCTTTGGAGTCTCCAGCCAATGGAGTTAGGGTGGAAGGAGAAGCACTGCAAGCAGTCTTTACAGGGCTGAGGACGAAACTGCAGTGATTGCAATAAAGCAGAAACCAGACTCTGAAAACCACGTTTTCCTTCTGATAAGAAGAGTACTTTGCACTCTTCCATTTATTTTCCATATCCTTCTACAAGCGTGTTTCTGAGGAGATGGGGGATGTTTTCTGAGAAGGAACTATTAAAATGACCAACATGATTACCTAGAGAATACAGCCATTAGCCACACTAGCAACAGGGAGGGAAACAGCCTTTGGAGGGTACTCATTCCATGCATCTGAAAGAAGAGCATGTGTACTCTCCTTCCTCCTAATGATCAAATATTCACCAGAAAACAAAAACAAACAAAAATGCTGAAGTTGAATAGACTGTAACAATAATCAATATTAAGTGGTAGATTTTCTTCCATATTCTTGTTATTTTAATCTCTCCTTTACTATTAAAATCATCTATCCTTTCTGTATGATCCAACCATTTCCTGTAACAGAGTCAGTGGATAGGTTTCTGGTGTCATCTTGCTTCTGATTTCATCCAGAAATCACTCAGCAGACAAGCCCTCCTCCTCTACATGGCTGCACTTATGAGCAGACACTCTTCTCTGGTTCCAGGTCCCAAGACTGCCAGAGTCATGGATTATGCCCTCAGCTTCTCCAAAGGCTTTCCTTGCTGCTGTTTGCTTGGATTTTCTTTTTTATTTTCCTGGCATCTGAATTTATTTCACATACAAGGCAAAATGTTTTGGCAAGTAACTCACTGGAGGCATTCTGACACTTCACAGCTAATTTTGTTACAGGAGAAATGCCCAAACGTTCTTTCAGAAATAAAGGCTCTCCTATTGTGTACACTAAATCTATTGAGAGGCCAATAATATATAGTAAATGTCTGATTCTTTCCAAAAAAACTTTAATAAGATTACTGGCTTTCCAAAATAAAAGTAATGCTTTGGAAGAGTATATTTAAAGTAAGAAAGGGGGAGTATGGCTCATTGTTGTCTGTTTTTCCAGACAAACAGCTCAGTACATAATTTAAAATGTAAATTTCAAAAACTTTATAAGAACCAGAAATGTATATCTTTATAAGACAGTTAAGGGGGTGATATTTCATCAAATGTTGCCTGAATGTGGATCTAATCCAGTGTTTGAGGAACAGTGGAGAGACAGACAACACTGTATGATCTCAAAGGGAAAGATTCCACCAGGTAGGACAAAGCAGCTTGGTGGATAAACACCTCCAAAGGTGTGGAGATAAGATAAATGAAGTCGTGAGGGAGTGCAATGTTAGCTTATGAGTTGGGAATGTACATGAGGCAACATGCTGCTTCTGATAGAAATAAAATCTAATTCTCCAAAGCATTTGACAGCTAAAATGCTATGATTTTTCTAAGACTGTAAGATTATTCAGAAAATACTCATTGATGCCACAGTAGAAGTGCCATACACTGTACACTAAGTGTATAAACTGTTCACATGGTAAACATTCTACCTGTGGGTTAAACTGTAGATGGGCAAAAGACTTAGAAATAATTGTCTAGGTAAAAATGACAACACAAGTGGAATCAAAAGGACAAAGACAGTGACTGATTGCAAAATTTAAATGCTCCAAGGTACCTAATTCTACCCAACCTAATAACGGTGCAGAAAAAGGAGCAACAAAGACAGAATGGCAACAAGGAAGCAAGAGCTATTATTGAAGAGCATATAATTGGTAGGAAAATGAAGGGATGGCAATTACAGAGTGCACAATAGTAATGGTAATAATAAAGTTGATAACTACACCTCATAATCAAGCACTTAGGAGCTAATCAATACAGACTGTGTCTTATATACAGTACCTAATTCAAACCTTGAATCACCTTCATACAGAAGCATCATCTCTCCATGTTTAGTAGGGAATGAAATTACAATTAAATTGTAAATTTTATTTCCCAAACCTCACCACCATAGTCCTTTTGTGCAATAATTTAACTTGCTCCTTGAGTTGGAATAATGCCTTCCTACCAGGATTTTTCATGGTAAAATTTGTGTCACTTTATATGCTGGAAGAACTTCTGAGCTCTGTGCTTTAGATCTCTTGTCTGCTGCAGCCAACAGACAGCAGTGGGCACTGGGCAAGCATTTTATGTGTCACTGGTGATGCTTCCTAAATGCTATGAAATCCAGAAGAAGAAACTGACAGAAAATGGGCAGGGAGGCCTGTTCTGGATTGGAGGATGACCAAATATGGTCATAGACCATATTTGTCTTTTCCCACTGTTATAAGTTTGCCTGGGGTGTCCAGTGTTAATCCTATTATGCATGCTACATTTTTCTCCTGCCCTGAATAAATATCCCTTCTGATGTAGTTGCTTGGATTGACTTAGTTCATTCCATACAAAATGAGATTAGATTTACAATCTCCCAGAGCCAGGCTGGCAGCTCCTACCTGTCATTGGCTGATGAATATACCACACAAACAATCTCTTTTTCTTATTGTTCAGAGAGAAGATGACCTGAAGGTCTATAAAAGTTACTCGAAATGTTTACATAGGTAACAGCTATGCTCTAAAGGAAATTAAGTGAAAATAGACATAAAAGTTCACTACAAAGTAACTGTGAATTAAATTTTAAATAGGTAACAGTTTTATAAATATAATTATTCTGTAGTGTATTTATTATAATATGATTTCATTAATGTCAAGTCATGACTTTCTTAGAGTTTGCTGTGGAGACAAGGAAGAACATTCACTCTCTCAAGTTTCCTCATTAACTACAATCCAGTGCACAAAGAACTTTCTCTGCACTAATCATTGCTAGAAAGGTAAAATTTTAGGGGTGCTTTGTCCATTTAGCAGAATAATAGTAGGCCTATCAACTGTACAGTCATAGGTTTGGGGGCAAGATTTATAGTACAAGGTATAATTTTCCTCTTGTAAAACATACCTTAAGTTTACAAATACAGATAGATGGTTGCCATCATAAAATTCTTGCCACTATTATATCAATGATTCTACCTCACCATTCCAGTCATTACTACAGGTCATGGGGTTCACAGCTGGGAAATAAAGTTAATAACTCCTCTTACTTCTAGTACACTGCAGAGATTCTTCCAGTACTATGAAAGCTAGACAGCAGGGAAGAAGCATGCTAGTTTGTACTAGCTTGAGTACTCTTAATTGTGTAGGAAGGCTACTGACTAAGGTATGTTTATTCCATAACCTGTCACTTTGTTGAACATATTTACAAATTCTAGAACTTTTTGATAGAGTTTTCTGTGTCTTGCATAAATAAAATCATATTGTCGGAAAATTGGCATAATTTAGCCTCTTTCTTCCCCACTGCATAACCTTTATTTCCTTTCTTATTTAATTGCTTGAGCTAGAATATCAAGTACTACATTGAATAATAGTGGTGTAAGTAGTACGGAAGTAGCAATGCATAGCTTTAATCCCAGTTTGGGAAGCACAGGTAGGTAAATCTCTGAGGTCAAGCCCAGCTTGGTCTACAGAACAAGTTCTAGGACAGCTAGAGGTACAAAGAGAGTCTCTGTCTTGAAAAAAAAAAAAACAAAGAAAAAAGAAGAGTAAAAGGAAGAAGAAAATGAAGAGGGAGAAGGAAAAAGGGGAGGAGAAAAGGAGAAGAGAAGGAGGAGGAAGAAGAGAAGGAAGAGGACAGACAGAAAGAGAAAGAAGAGGAGGAGGAGGGGGAGGAGAAATTGTTGACATGGACACTCTGACCCTGTTACTGATCTTAAGGAATGCTTTGAGTTTTTATCCAGTTAATGTGATGGTGACCATCTATTTTTCTTAGATAACATTTGTTGTGTTCAGATATATTTTCTCAGCACTTAGTCTCTCTAGGATTATCATGAAAGGAAGTTGAATTTTGTCAAAGTGGTTTTCTACATCAATTGAAACGATTATATGATTTCTGTCCTTGAGTTAATTTATGTGGTTGAATTCATTTGTTGATTTATGTATATTGAACCATTCTTGAGTCCTGGAATGAAATCATGGTCAATAAGTCTCTCTCTCTCTCTCTCTCTCTCTCTCTCTCTCTCTCTCTCTCTCTCTCTCTCTCTCTCTCTCTGTGTGTGTGTGTGTGTGTATGTGTGTGTTAATAACTTTTGCCAGTTCTTTATGGAAAATCAAATCTATATTCATCAAAGAGGCTAACTGATAAATCCCTTCCTTGGTGCTCTTCTTGGATCTTTGTCTGCTGTTGGTATCAAGGTGATACTGACTTTCTATAAGAATGTATAACCATTCTTTCCATTTCTAATTTGAGAAAGGATTTGAAGATTATTGATGTTAGCTTTTTCTTCGAACATCTGGTAGAATTCTGCACCTAATCCAAGTTTGGGCTTCTTTTACCTGGGAGATTGTTAATTATCACTTATATCTCATTGATTGTTATAGAACTAATTTACTTACTTAAAATTGGAATGATATCATTAGGTTTTATACATCAAGAAATCCATTTACTTCATTTAGATTTTTTCAGTTTAGTGAAATATAACTTTTGAAATGCCTTCCCATGATTCTCAAACTATCTTTAGTTGTTATGTTGCCCTTTTCATCTCTAATTTTATTAATTTGGCTCTTGTCTTTCTTTGAGTTAAACTGGCTAATAGTTTGTCATTCTTTTCTCCATTGAAAAGAACCAAATCTGCACTTTGTCCTCTGGCTGGCTGCATGCGTCTGTATCTGTATTGGTCAGGCTGTGTCTAGCAGAGCCTCCCAGCGAAGAGCTATACCAAGTTCCTGTCAGCAAGTGCTTCTTGGCATCACCAATAGTGTTTGGGTTTGGTGTCTGCAGATGGGATGGGTCCCTAGGTGAGGCAGTCTCTGGATGGCCTTTCCTTCAGCCTCTGCTCCACTCTTTGTCCCTGCATTTCTTTTTGACAGGAGCAATTCAGTATTAATATTTTTGAGGTGAGCGGGTGGCCCCATCTCTCAAACTGGGGGTGTACCTATCCACTGGATATGGTCTCTATTGGTTCTCTTGTCCTTTTGTTAGGTATTTTGGCTAATGTCATCTCTGTTGGGTCCTGGTTACCTTTTAGGTCCTTAACATCTGAAACTTTCTATGGAAACTTTCTCTTCTGCTACTGCTACACACCTCTCTTCAATTTTCTGACCCTCTGTACTTCTTCCCAGTCACTTCCCCCAATGAAGGAGTTATGGGAAGGACTGAAGGAGCTGAAAGGGTTAGCAACCCCATAGGAAGAACAACAATATCAACCGACCAGACCCCCCAAATCTTCCAGGGACTAAACAACCAATCAAAGGGTACACATGGAGGAACCCATAGCTCTAGGTACATATGTAGAGGATTACCTTATCTGGCTTCAGTTGGAGGGGATCCCTTTGGTCCTGTGGAGGCTCAGTGACCCAGTGTAGGGGAATGCTAGGGTGCTGAGGCAGGAGGAGGTGGGTGTGGCAGCATCCTCACAGAAGCAGGGGTATGGGGGAGGAGATAGGGTGTTTAACTGGGAAGGGGGATAACATTTGAAATGTAAATAAATAAATTAATCAATAAAAGAAAAGAAAAAAAAGAACCAACTTTGTTTTACTGATTCTTTTTTAATTTTTTTAAAATTTCCTGTATTTTAGCCCCAGTCTTTCCTAATTTTCTCCACCTAACACTTCCTGTGTGACTCTATATCAATCCTTCTGATGCCTCTTACTCACTATGGTTTTTTCTTAATAATGCTTTTTTTTTTTCTGTCAACTGGTTGTTTGCTCCACCTCTTGATGTAGAGTTGACTTCGTTGAACCCTGTTTACAATATTCAAGCAGAAAGCTCTTGCATTAAAAGTGTGTGCTAAGTAAGGCAAAGCCATACTACAGCTGAACACAGATTTTTCCAGTAAATAGCACAATCTAGGGGTTCAGAGTATGGTCAAATATCTTGCAACATGTCCAGTTTTATCAACCTGTTGTGATCAGAATACATATGAGAGGTTTCGGTTTTCCTGTTTATTGGCATTTGCTACTACGTGATCTACTTTAAAGAAGGTCCCATGTGGTACTGAAAAGAATGTGCATTCTTTGGTATTTTGGTGAAGTGGTCTATAGATGTCTTCTTTTAGGTCCATTTGATCTATGATATTATTTAATTTCAGTGTTTTTAATTCATTTTGTACAATTGATCTATCACATGCTGAGAGTGAAATATAGAAGTCATTTGCTATTACTTTCTTTGGGTTAATCTATGATTTTTAACCTTGTGGTGTTTGCTTTAAGAAGTTGGATGGGCCTCGATTTGGTACATATATATTTAGAAGTATACTTTTTCTGTTGGGTTAATCCCTTTCAATGAACATGAAGCAATGCTTTTTATCTCTCCCAATAAGAATTAGTTTGAAATCTATTGTGTCAGATGTTAACAGAGCAACAATTGATTGATGGTTTCCTTAGCTTAGAGTCCTTCTTCTTTTTACCATAAGGTGCATTTCTTGAAGGAAAAAGAAAGAAGGGTTCTGTCATTTAATCCAAACTGCTTTACCTTTTGATGGGTAAATTGTGATCAAAAGTACTCATAGTTATTTTTGAAAACTAAAAATTTTCTCCTGTAGTTTTGTTGATTTTGACATGTACTGGAGAAGAATAACTGGGTGGAAATTTAAACAAATGGAAGTCCTGTGGCCTAACTGTTTAATTCCTCTCTTTGACTGATCCACTGCTGGTCCCCAGACTACGCTTCTATTCATTTGACCGAGTCGCATTATTCTTATGTGGGTTTCCAGGTCCACTGTGATTGGAGTTATCCTGACTCTGTTCTGTGGATTGTAGATAACCACCCCACAAACTGTCCACTTGCTCCAAGTTGCTGTGTTCTTACAGTGTTGGTAGCTGTGTGATACCCAAAGTTCTATTCAGAGTTTATGTTAAGCTTCAAAAACCACAGCTTCATCTTTCCTATTATGGCACTGATAATGTCTATGTCAACAGTTACTGGGAACTCCCTCTATGAAATCCTTTCCACTCACCTTTGTAGATTTTCTGGTACAAAAGGAGTCTTTTATCCTCATTTGCTGGGGAGACATGCCACTATGATGGTGTAAGCTGTTTTCTTACACTCTTCTCAATGTAGAGACCATTGTTAGATCCAATGGGAGAGGGATTCATTTTATTAAACATGATAACTGTAAGGAGAAGTGACCAAATCCGTGAGTGTCCAATTAAAGCAAGCTGTACACTGAGGTGCAACAGGGACTGTCTCACCCTAAGATGGAATGTGAGAGGCCAGCCCTTGCTGGAGAGTTAAAGTGTTCACATGGGTGAGAGAGCTGGCTGTTTTACTATGTTAAGATACCACAAAAGGGAAGGAACAAGGGTAAAGACAGTTTGGGTGTTAAATAAGTCAACCCCAGGACTTGGAAAAGTAGCAGATGAAGTGATGAAATATTTCTGTCCCGTTTAGTTCACAAACCATAATCAGACACTGAATTTGCTTAGCTTCTGTTCACTATCTTGCCTGAAAATCCCAAATAAAATTTTCTTTTACAAACAAACAAACAAACAACACCCCCAAGTTTACAAAAACCAACCATGTAACCTTAGACAAAGTAATCCTATTTCTGGATCAAAGACTGTTTTGAAATTTTCGAGTATTACCATAAAAACTAAAAATTCACTCATTATAAAATGGGTCCTGCCTGAATTTAGCAAAAGCAGCCTTTTCTCTGTCTTTGTCTCTCTATTCGATCCCTCTATTCACCCTCTTTCCCTTCTTCCTCTCCTGGTTTTCTTTTTTCTCTACCTCTCCTTTCCTGAACACACTCACACAAACAGGCACACACACAAACACACACACGCATGCACGATAGGCAAAATAGAACCAGGAAAACATAGAAACATCATCATCTGGAAGTGAAAACACTGACCTTCAGGGATTTCTGCTCTGTATTTGAATCCTTGTTCTGTTCATCACTGACTGTGTCACACGGTTCATTTATTCTCTGAACCCATCTCATCTGGAACTTGGTGAAATAGTTCTGAATCTAAGGCATTCTAGTGGGGATAATGTATGTCACTTGCTTGTCATTATATAGTATCCACACAGTAAGCACTATAATAAATAGGTTTTAAGTATTTAGTCGACTTGAAACCATGCTGTTTGTATAAAACACAATTATGCTATAAAAGCATTAAACCCTTGTCACCGAGGAAGATGAATGAACAACTAAATTTGTCTCTGCTAATTTGCCACTACGTTGATGAGATAGCTCGATCTCCCCACCCCCACAAGATGCCACCAGAGACAAAGAAAGCATTAGTACTAAAACTTCACCTTCACTTTGCTAATGGTGTTGTCTATTGGTAATTTGTCGTGGGTAACTTAAAGGCAGTCCTTCTTAACCATTACATTTCAATATTAAGAAACTGTAAGTTAAGAAAAGTTCGGTGGTAGGTGGCTTTGTATAAATGACCCTTTTGTTCCTTCAGTTTTATTTCTATTTGACAATAACACTCTTTTATGTCTCTCTTTCCTCCCATAAACAAGGTCTCTTCAGGATCTGTCCAAGCAAACAGATATCCCTTATGGCACAGTCTTGGACTCTGCAGTGTATCAGCATGTCCGCATGAAGGGGCTGAATCCTTTTGAGAGAGACAGCATGTATTCCCAGATGTGGCGGATGATCAACCGAAGCAATGGGTCAGAAAACAATGTTCTGGAGTCCCAAGCAGGCATTCAAAAGGTACTGGGCTCCTCCTCTATAGTCTTCATCATCTTGTCTTCAATATGGTCATAGCTAAGTTGAGATTTATTTCTTCCTTTTTTATTGTAACTCATTCAAATTTTTAGTTAAATTATATTGTTTTTTTTTTTTTTAAAGAAAAGTCTCTGAGCAACTCAGCAATCTCAAAAAGGAAACTTCAGGTCCCCTGTGTTGTCTCACGTATAACTTTCCCTTGGATATCCAAAACTAAAATCTGGTGCTGTTATTTTGTTCAAAAAAGGATTAAGAACTTATAAATATGAAAACTAAATAAGTTTTCCCAAATCCCATTCCAAATATCATTCATGTTACCCAATTCACTTAAATAACTCAGGGTGGTTTTTTTTTATAGAGCATTTGTTTTTAAACTAAACTTTATCTTACTTGTGATTATCTAAACCTATTAGGAAAAAAATTTAATCTTGTCAACAAATACGGTTCCTGTGAATGACTGTTTCTGTTTTCTAAAGTGGAAGTCTCTATCTGATTATTTTTCTATGACCATCATTTAGAAGTAAATGTGTTTGTAGGGCTTAGAAAGATGTTTGCACATTTGTAAGAGGAAAAATTAAAAGGTATTCTTCATTCTAGATGTAGTTTATTTCCAAGTATACATAAGCAATTCACATTCCCAGCAGTCCCTATGACAGAACTGGGTAGATTTTTGCTTAAACTTATAACCAGTAGCTAACTGTGGCTGGTATTCAGTAAGTGACCATGGAATGAACAAAGTAACAAACAAATGATTGAATTTGAGACGATTTCTGAGCCCATGTCTGAGCTTCCTGCTCAGAAGGCAAAAGCTCTGCTGGAGGAAGGGTTTGCTATTCTGGTTTCTCTGCTGCTGGTTTTAATACGTCTCTCAGTCTCTGGAATCAACCTAAATAATCGTTGCCATTGTCGTGTTGGCATCATTGTCCTGAGAACTGATGCTGATCATGTAATCTTCTCTATAAATATTAACAATATTCATAATAAAGCAAACACTCTTCGCATTGTTAGCAGAGGCCGCTGAGGAAGAAAGTGCATGACCTTGCTCTGTCTCAAGCAAACTCGGATGACTTTGCCCTCACTATGAAAGTCCAATTTCTAAAGGCTAAGTGTTGATGGGAAATAGGACATTTTTGTCTTCCTCAAAAGGATCATCTACTCCTGGAAGATTAACATGACATCGTCAAAATAAGGGGGTTGGAGTAGAGCATGGACCAGTATATGGTTAAGCATGTATATTGGGGCAAGGGGAAAAAAGGATGGATGTTTGGGGTTTATTATGTAGGTACTGATAGATAGAAGGTAATTTGAGCATTTGAATAAGTCTACTAAATGGTTTTGAAAAATAATTTTTCTTCGTCTACCATCTACCATCAAAATTGAACCTTACAGGTTGGGAGGAGTTCTTTCATGAAAGAGTATTCTCTGTGTAGAAGAGGTCCTCATTCGCCCTCTAGTATTGCTTCTGTTTTTGAATATGAATATAAATGTAAGTTCTTACGTTTTAATTTTATAATGTTTAGGAGGGAAAGCTACCTGAAGATAGTTCATTTACTTTCATCAGACATAAAATATCAATAAAGTACTTTAAAACAAGCATGTATTCACTCATGCATTTATATATTCATTTTCAAATATTTGCTAAGTACTAGATCTGTGCCAAGCCTCCAGGTAGAAAGTAAAGATTAGTTTAGCATCAAAGGAAAGGTCACCTGGCTCAGTAGCTGGAGTCTGGTGAGGAATACATGAGAGCCATAAATCATGGTTTAGATAGCAATAGGAATCATGCGATTTTTAATAAGGTGTTACTATTAAGGTTGAAGAGGCAAGCTACAGGTCTTTTTTCCTGAATATCTCACTTTATTCATAGACAAAAAGAATCCAGGTAGAAGAGAGAAGGCTGAGCTGACAAGAAGGCTGAATTGACCAGTCCTGCTGTCCTGGATTTAAGTCCAGCTTGATTTTTAAAATAAATTCTACAAATATAAGCACTTTTTAGAATCTTTCTGGGCGTTGAGAGTTTTGCCATGATAATAAGAATTCTTACCTCATACAGGCTTTGTCAACATTAAAGAAAGCCATTTGTGTTCCCCCTTCTGTAATCCCAGCATTTCAGACGCTGAACCAAGAGGATTGTAAGTTCTAGTCCAACCTAGGGCACATAACAAGATCCTATCTCAAAAACCTAAAATTAAATGAGTAATAGTGATGAAATAATATAATATATGTAAAGCTTCAATAAATACTATGAGCAGAACTGTAAACTATCGTTTCAGATAGTTTAGGAGATTAAAAAAAGAATAGATATGTGAAGAACTTGTAGCCACAAAACTGTATTGTTTGCTACTTCCTCCTTTAATTTAAAATTGTGGTATGATTTTTTTTTAAAAAAAAGAAAAACAATAGGAAAAATAAAAAGCAATGTCTATTTCCTGAGATTCGGCTGATAGGGAAAGTTAATCAGGTGAAGAGAGTAAATGAAGCCTTCTCATGTGTTCTCTGCCCTTTCTGGAAAGGTAGTGAACACGAACCTGGCGATGATGAGATGTGTTTGTAGATTTCTTTCACAAAAGCAAAGGTAGTTGAAATTGACTAATCACAGGATAGGTAGGAATAATGACATGTATTTGGGTTCAGTTTGTAAGGATTGAAGTTTATTAAAAAGTGAAACCAACCACCAAACAATAACCACCTCACCTGCTGAAGCTGTCAGCAGAGGTACCTGAAATCCAGACTGGAAGGATGCGAATCTTGAGTGTGGATTCTCTCTCTAGAAGCTGTCCTCGCATAGCTCTCATAGCTGTCTGCTGTTCTCTGTCGATGGTTTCTAATTTGTGCAGGCAGAAAAAAGAAAAAAAAGCCCTCAGAGATAAGCTAGGTCAATGGTCCACAAAAGAGTAAACTTGTTCTGTCGTATCTTTGACAGAAATCCATACCCGCAGGAACTGTCTCGAAGAGAAGCCTGCATCACTGTACAAACAACCCTCACAATCCATAACCTTGAATAGATCTCATTAATGTCTTGGGCTATGCTTGTTCTTAATTGAGCTAGCAGTTTCCTCTCCTGGAAGGCATATCATGACCCCCTTGGTTATCTTTGTCCTGCTGTACTAGAGACAGCTGTGTAAATGAACAGAAAGTTGAGAGTTCGGATTCTTGCAAGACATTTACCTGTACTGAAGCATCCTAATTAAAGTCAAAGTAATGTGCTTCTGTTCTCGGCCTGGGGATTTTTGCATCAGTATTGAAGATATATAATTTGGGAAATGTAATTGAGTTTTTTTCAGGAAGTTAAGCGTCGTTTTTGAGGACCTTCTGTGTATCAGTCACTGTAGTCAAAAGAAATGGGAACAATGCTTTCCTGAAGTTAACATTGTAGCAAGGAGAACAGTCAGTGGCAGTAATCACACAGTAAATGAGGAGAACCTTGCACAAGAGGCAGGAAGAGAGAGATGGAATCCATGCACTCATTTTACTTATGCACTATCCCTCTCTTTTGGTGAATCTTTTTCTAATCTCTATTTTTTTTAAAAGAAAAAAATCTTATTTTAACTAATGAACTTCATGGTTTTAGAATAAAATTCATTCCTGATTCTCTAAATCCTCAAAAAGAGAAGGAGAAACCTAGAGTTATGAACTTAAGTACTCAGTAGCATTTTAACTTGAGTTTCAGTATGTCGGACTCTGGAGAACACAGTGCAGATACATTTTTATATTGATGTTTAGGAAAAAAAATCATGCAAGGGGATCCTAATCAGAATAATGAGGTGCTATGTGTTTAAGACGATTGGCAACATATATGGTTTTAAGGTTGCTTTTTGTCACTTCAGTATACATTGAAAAATGTACATTGAAGCCAGGACATAAACCTCATCTACTCAGGTTTTTCTCCTTAGCCACACACAGCTCTAAGTCCATCAGTGCCCTTTTGCTTCAGGGATGGTTTCCTACTATGAGCTCCACAAGCCTGTGGTTATTCCCAATTTAACACCCATTCTTGAATTCAAGAAGAAAACTTCCCTGGGAACTCTTACCTTCATAGTTCTCATGTGCTCATGGTGAACAGAACTTCCTGGATAGTACATACAGTATACTCTCGATGCTCAGTTCTTACCGTAAAACTTTCACAAATTGGAAACTGCCATGCATTTAAAAAAAAATCTGTTGGAAAAATTAAACTCTATGAGAATTTTAAAATCTGTTCACCTTGCTCATCCCATTTTACCCCTAGAGCCAACCTCCACTTTGACAATGGGATATGTAGCGTTTTCACTTTCTTGTCCATTTAATCAGATATTATATGCAAAAAGTGCACATATGCATCAAGAATTTTAGTTTGAGTCATATTTTTCCTTATGTTTATTTATCTGTGTGTTGGTAGAGAGTTACGTCACCTGCCACCATTCTTGACTGAATGTCAGAGACACTTGCTAGAGTTGGTTTTCTCCTCCCATTATGTGAGTCTGGAGAATTAACTCAGGTCATCAAACTTGGCGTCTAGCACTTTTAACTACAGAGCCATCTTGCTGGTCCCTGACTCACATTTTGATCATTATAAATGTCAAGAGACCTTATACCTTCATTTTTAAAATTTTCTATATCATAGACATCTTTCCGATTGTAATATTTGACCTATACACCATTGAAATGCCTTCCAAACAGCCCATGAACTTGCCAAATGTTTACTTTATCTTGAAAACTGCAAAAATGAACATACATTTTTGTGTATCTTTAAGTTTATCTATATGTTATAGATATGATCCTAAAAATGCTACTGTGAGTTGAAGATCACCCAAATTCGCATATTTATAGCTATGGAATATGGTCTCTAAAGACATACCAATCCCTATTGTGAATAATCACAAGTACACCTATTTCTCTCATTTCCTGCCAGAAATGTATAAATAAGTGATATTACAACCATTTTATTTTCCATTTGGTCAAAATGATGAATGAATAGTATTTTACCTCAATTTTCTGTTTTTGGATGTTTTAGCAAAATTGGACATTCTTTTATTATATTTCTTATATCTCACCCACAGTTTGCCCTCTGTCCTCTCCTCACCACCTTCCTTATGCCCCTATTCACTCCTCTTCTTTTTCTCTTCAGAAAAGAACAGGCCTCACATGGATATCAACCAAACATGTCATATCAAGTTGCAGTAAAACTACGTACCTCTTGTGGAATTAAGGCTGGATGACACAACCTGGTATGAGGAAAAGGGTCCCAAAGGCTGACAAAATACAGTTTTACAGACAGTCTCTGTCTTCCTGATAGGAGTCCCACAAGAAGACCAAGCTACACAACTATAACATACATGCAGAGGGCAAAAGTCAGTCCCACACAGGCTCCCTGTTTGTTGGTTTAGTCTCCGTGAGCCCCTGGGAGCCCAAATTAGTTGATTCTGTGAGTTTTATCGTAATGCCCTTAACTCCTGTGGCTCCAACAGTGCTTTTGTACTATATCACTGTATTAATCCTACAGATCCATGAACATAGGAAATCTTCCTGCCTTCTGGTATCTTCTTCAATGTCTTTGTTCAAAGACTTGAAGTTTTTATCACACAGTTCTTTCACTTGCTTGGTTAGAGTTGCACCAAGATATTTTATATTATTTGTGAATATTGTGAAGGATGTTGTTCCCCTGGTTTCTGTCTTAGCCCACTTATTATTTGTCTTTGGAGGGCTACTAGTTTGTTTGAGTTAATCTCGTATTTAGCCACTTTGCTGAAGGTGCTTATCGGTGTAGGAGATCTCTGGTAGGAAAAATGATGGATGATATTAAATCGTCTGCAAGTAGCAATATTTTTACACTTTCCTTTCCAATTTGTATGCCCTTGATATCTTTCAGTTGTCTTTTTAATCTAGGTAAAACTTCAATAAATATATTGAATAGATATGGCGAGAGTGGTTAGCCTTGTCTTGTTCTTGATTTAAATGGAATTGCTTTGAGTTTCTGTCCATTTAATTTGATGTTGGCTATTGGCTGGCTGTATATTGACTTTATTATGTTTAGGTATATGCTTTGCATCCCTGATAGCTCTAAGACATTTTACCATGAAGGGGTGTTCGATTTTTGCCAAAGTCTTTTTCAGCATCTAATGAGATGATCATGTGATTATTCTTTCAGCTTGTTTATATGGTGGACTACATTGACAGATTTTCATATGTTGAACCATCCCTGCATTTCTGGATGAAGCTTAGTTGATCATAGTAGATGTGAAATAGTTTAAGGAGTATTGGCATTAGTTCTTCTTTGAAAGTCTGGTATAATTCTGTATAAAAACTATTTGACCTTGGTGATCTGGGTGTTTTGTTTGTTTGTTTGTTTGTTTGGGGAGACTTTTAATGGCTACTTCTATTTCCCTAGGAAATAGGTCTATTTAAGTTGTTTATTTGATCTTGACTTAATATTAAGAAGTGGCATCTATCAATAAATCTGTCCACTTCTTTTCCAGTTTCCAATTTTGTGGAGTACAGGGTTTTGACCTAATGATTTTTTGAATTTCCACAGTGTCTGTGTTATGTTCCCCTTTTCATTTCAGATTTTGTGAATTAGGATATTCTCTCTCTGCCTTTTAATTAATTTGGATAAGTGTTCTTGATTTTCTCAAAATAAAAAACTCTTTCATTGATTCTTTGTACTGTTCTCTTTGCTTCTGTTTTATTGGTTTCAAGTCTGAGTGTGATTACTTCCTCCCAGCTGGGTGATGAAGTCTCCCCATCTATTCCTCTTGGCCGTGTTTCCTTCTTTATGTGCTAGAGCTTTCTGGTGTGGTTTTAAATTGCTAGAATGAGATCTCTCCAATTTCTTTATGAAGGCACTTAGTGCTATGAACTTTCCTCTTAGCACTGCTTTCGTTGTGTCCCATAAGTTTGGGAATGTTGGGCATTCATTTTTATTGAATTCTAGAAAGCCTTTAATTTCTTTACTCTTTCATTGACCTAGTAGTTATTCAGTAGAGAGTTTTTCAGTTTCCATGAGTGTATAGGCTTCCTGTTGTTTCCATCGTTGAAATACATCTTTAATCCATGATGGTCTGATAAAATAGAGAGAATTATTTCAACTTTCTTATGTCTATTAAGACTTACTTTGTGGCTGAGCATATGATTAATTTTTAAGAAAGTTCTGTGAGGTGCTGAGAAGAAGGTATATTCTTTTTGTGTTTGTGTGAAATGTTCTGTAGCTAAATGTTAAGTCCATTTGAGTCATAAAATATATTAGATCCATTATTTTTCCTTTTCATTTCTGTCTGGATGATGTCATTGCTGAGAGTTGGTTGTTGAAGTCTCACCATGCTGTATGTTTTACTTTAGTAATGTTCTTTTTATAGATGTGGGTGCCCTTGCATTTGGGCATAGATGTTTGGAATTGAGATGCCATATTTGGATTTTTTTTTTGATGAGTATGAAGTGTCCTTCCCCATCTCTTCTGATCAATTTTGGGAGGAAGTTTATTTTATTAGATATCATAATGTCTATACCAGCTTGCTCTTTGGAACCTTTTGTTTGGACATCTTTTTCCAGTCTTTTACTATGAGGTAATGTCTATCTTTGATGTTGAGTATGTTTATTGTATGGAGCAAAAGGATAAATCCTGTTTGCACATCCATTCTGTTAGCCTTTGTCTTTTTATTTGAGAATTTACTTCATTCTTGTTGAGAGATACTAATGACTAATGATTGTTAATTCCATTTTGTTGTTGTTGTTGTGGATGGTGGTTTTGTGCGTGCGTGTGTGTGTGTGTGTGTGTGTGTGTGTGTGTGTGTGTTTCCCTTCCTTTGGTTTTGCTAGCATAAAATTATTTATTGGCTATGTTTTCTTTGGTATAGTTAACTACCTTGGGTTGGAATTTTTCTTCTAGTATCTTCTGTGAGCTGAATTGATGAATTGATACTGATTAAGTTTGACTTTGCAGTGCAATGTCTTGGGGGTTTTTTTTGTTTGTTTTGTTTTGTTTTGTTTCATCTATGGTGATTGAAAGTTTTGCTGGGTATTGTAGTCTGTGCTAGCATCTGTGGTCTCTTAGAGTCTATAAGACATCTTCCAGACCCTCTGGCTTTTAAAGTCTCCCTTGAAAACTTTGTGTAATTTACATCATACTAGGCATTTTCGTTATGGCTTTCAATGTCCTTTCTTCTGTACATTTAGTGTTTTGATTTTTATGTCTCAGGAGAAACTTTCTTTTTTGGTCCAATATATTTGGTATTCTGTAAACTTCTTACACATTTATAGGCATCTTTTTCTTTAGGTTAGGAAATTTTTCTTCTATGATTTTGTTGAAAATATTTTCTGGGTCTTTGAGCTGGGAATTTTCTTCTCCTTTGATTCCTATTTTTCTTAGGTGTGGTGCTTTCATAGAGTCCCCGATTTCCTGGATATTTTTGTGTTTAGAATTTTCAAGATTTAACATTTTCTTTGACCACTGTATTAATTTCTTCTGTCATATCTCCTGTACCTAATAGTTTCTCCTCTGTCTATTGTATACTGTTGGTGATGCTTGCTTCTGTAGTTTCTGCTCACTTACCTAGATTTTCCATTTCCAGGATTCCCTCAGTTTGTGATTTCTTTATTACTTCTATTTCCATGTCCAGGGCTTAGGCAGTTTTATTCATTTCCTTCACCTGTCTGTTTGTGTTTTACTGGATATCTTTAAGGGATTTGATAATTTTCTCTTTCCAAGTCACTATCATCTCAAAAAGATTGGATTTAAAATCATTCTCTTTACATCAGCTGTGTTGGAATATCCAGAGACTGCTGTCGTATAATAGATGGGATCTAGTCATGTCATATCACCCTGGGTGTTATTGATTATATTCTTATGCTGCCCTCTGCTCAGTTAGGCTTAGAGAATTATAGGCTTAGGTGCAGATTTCTGAGTTTATCTTTATGGGATAAAATTTTTCCCTTGATTTCTGTTTTCTCTCTGGTCTTCTGTCCTGAGTGGCTTATGATTCTGGTGATCAGCAAGTTTTCAGGTCCATTAGTGTGTCCCTGCTGAGATTTTAGCAGTATATGTTACCTCTTGGGTACTCTGAGTTTCTGGTAGTCTGGGAACTGGTGTGATTTCTGAGGTTCTGGATAGTAGTTAGTATAGCCTTTGGTGTTCCAAGTACATAAGGTTCCAAGTATCAGCATGCCCTCAAGTTATACAGGAGTCTGCTGCTGGAATTTTGGGTCAGGATATAGAGCCCAAGGGAAGGAATACTTCTAGTCACTGAGGCTCCTAGTACTGGTATAGCCTCTAGTCAAGCAGCAATCTACCAGAGTTGTAGACTGGGATATGGAGCCAAAAAGGTTGCTTTTGGATTGGGATTGAATATTTTAAAGGTATATTTTACACATCTACAATTTGGCAAATCTTTACTTTGTTCATTTCTATTAGATATCTTTTAAATTTAATATCTCATTTGTGTTTTTGTGGATTGAACTAAGCGTGTCCCATATGGGTGGCACTCTCCCACTGAGCTTTGTCTCCAGCCCTCTCCTTTTACATTTAAAAAAGTCTTTTTAAATGATAGGTTCTGGCTTAAATCTACTCTGCAACCTAGGCAAACCTTGAAATTGAAATCTTGGTTCAGCTTTCTGACTAACCAAGGTTCCACCCTATGGCACTTAGCCCAACTTTTTTCCAGTGTGAATAACGCAGAAATGTTTTGTCTCTGATAATCTTCCCTTCACTGTCCATGGTTTCATCTTCCTGGCCATTTTCATGACTGTACCTCTGCTGCCAAGAAAGCAGAAGCAATGGCAGAAAATGATGTTTGGTCACGTTCAGCTGTAAATCCACATGCCCCAGTGTGCACTCAGCACACACTTCTTTTGGCAGCCGGTATTTTCACAGAACGGCATTTACTTTGCAAAGAATAGACAAAAATAAATGGTTCTGTAAACATGTCTTTAATCCATTCACTGTTTGCATTTCTATCCCTGAGACTGAACACAGAGGCGAGGATTTCAAAGCATAATATGTGATGAAAAACCTCAACAGTTTAAAATTCTTCTCCATGTACATTTTCTAATGAAGATGTCAGGCTGTCCTGACTGTGTGCTTGTTTCTCGGGCACTATGGAAGACCTTCAATATTCACTTTGAATTTTTAACACTGCTAGTCAGAAACCTGAATAGACACCATTTGTGCCTTGGAGGCCCCAACTTCTAGATGTTATTTTAAATTCATAACAAGTCATTTCACCTCCTTTCCCTCCCCCACCCCTCTACTCCATCTAACTTCCGAGTTCATTGTGCTTTGATTTCTTCTAAACTGCTTAATTCAGTCCTCCAGCTGATACACAAAGTCCATGATCACCGGCCTGTATTTCTGTTCTTACGTTTCAAAATTCATTGTTGTTTTGGACACTAAAGCTTCTGATTAGAAACCCTTTTCACTCATTAAATATTTGCTACCATTATTTTCCTTATTTTAAATCAATCTAGCTTGCAAAAAATCCTTTATACCTCTGCAGTTTGACACCAGCTCAGGCTGAGAAATATAAAGAGTGAATGAGTATTTGGGGCAACAAACATGTTAGAAAAATATCATTGGTAGAAATTAAAATCTTCTTTTTCTTTTAGTTTCTTCTATTATAAATAGTAATGGATATCAGGACCACTAAATGAAAAGGAGATTTTCAATAGATCAGAAACTAAGATAGATCTTCCCTTTTGAAATCATAAGGTGTTGATTTGCACCATGTCATATCAAATATTTAATAACATTTAGCATAAAAATTTAAACTATGTTTTTGTATATTTATGGTGGGTCTGTGTGTATATGCATTCCATGTTGTGATGGTGGAGAACTGAGGACAACTTGTCAAAGATTGTTCTTTCTTTCCTCCATGTGGAACTTGGGGATTCAACTCAGTACTTCAGAGTTGACAGCAAATGGCTTTACCCATTGAACCATCTTGTTAATTCCATACATTCTTATTAAAAGGTTTAATTTAATTTTTAAATCTGGCTAATGTACAAGTGACATAAAATATAGCATTTGAGGTATTTTAAGTGTACTTTTGAAGAATTGTGACTAGATCAACATTGTACAACCACCATCCAGCTTCTGAGCTCTGCCATGTCAAATAAAACTCCATGTTCATTACCAATGTCCCATTATTCCTGACCCCAAACCACTGTCACTTGGCATTTTATTTTTTATCCCATTGAATTTTATTATTATAAATAACCCATATAAGTGGGGCCATATACTCTCTTTTTGTGACTGGCTTATGTTACTTAGTAAAATGTCCTGACAGTTCTCCTGTCACTACATGTATCAGCATTCCCTTCCTCCTTAAAGTTTAATAGTATTCTCTTTATGTCGTTGTGTTAGCTTTTCCTGGGAAGACGTGAACAAATGTCTATTCACCCCAGATGTACCAATAGCAAGCCACAGTACAAAGTCCAAATTGGCAAGACCCAATCACTCTATTGAGCTTATGTGGAGGGTTACTTAAAAGAGTGTAGGTGAACCCCAAACAGCTGCATCACTGAAACATTCCAGCACATCAAGGATAGTGATTTCATGGAGGCTGCATCATAAAGTCTATGTTCAGCTCATCTTTTGTACCTCTATGCACTAGCATCTTCCAAAACCACTTGAAGCCTTACAAAAAGGCAGAAGAGAGCAAAAATTGTGAATTCCCAATTGAAGGTCCTGGGGCCCTCTTCTATCTCCTACCAGGGAATATTACAGCCATTATCACAACCATCTTCGTTTTATTTTGTTCAATTAATTGCCATAGCTACCTGGAAAAAAAAGTAAAAACTATCATTACGACATGATAGTGATAAGAAAAGTTCATGCTAGAAATTATGCATCATTTTTCGCATGTCTTTTCATTATCAGTATACACTTGGGACACCTTTACCTCTTGGGTATTGTGACTAATGCTTCCATCAACACAGGTATATGATTATTTATTAGAATCCTTGCTTATAATTCATAGAGATTAATGTTCAGAAGTGGAATTGCTGTATTATATGATCATTCTGTTTTTAAAATAATATTTTTGAGAAGAACCATAATGTTTCCCATGGTATCATCTTTGGCACAAAAACACTTGATTACAAACTATTTATGCAAACAGCACGAAATTACAATTTCTCTTTATTCTCACTATTTTCTGCCTACCTACCCACTAGAATTCTATTACTTATTTCTTCTGTCTGTCTGTCTATCTGTTTTCCTACCTATTTATCTATCATCTATCTTTCATCTATCAATGTATCAGCTATTATACATCTATCATATATCTATCATATATATCTAACACATATCCATATATATGTTTATAATATGTCGATCTACCTATCATCTCTATAATTCTGTTTTATTATGACTGAACACTTCACTGTTGTAAAGGTAGAAATATATAAAATTATATTCAATTTTGATATACATTTAAATAAGTACTATATTGTCTAACAAACTTGAAAATTATTCTTTCAAATATATTCCAATAGAAAATTAAGCTGTGCTGGCTTATCATATAAAGGCTAGGAATCTTAAGCATGCGCTTTAATCTCTCTCACAAAGTACCTTGCCCACTAATGATTTTCTAAGTCGGAAAGTCCGGTAATCGATTAAGTCTGTCAAGAGAACACATCAGAATGGGGAGTGAGGTTTGGATAATTTAACAAATGAAAATCAAAATTGATGCTATTGTATGATGGCAATCTTGTCAATTTAATTGGATTGAGGATTGCCTAGGAGAATCGTGTGCACTCTTCAGAGTTTGTCTGTGAAGGCATTTACAGAGAAGATTTCCTGAGGAGAGAAGACATGTCCTGGATGTAGACATAGGCTAGAGGCCCAGAGTAAGTAAATGGGGGAAAAGGAGAAGACAGTTAGCACAGGAGCTCTCTGCCTCAGAGCTTAAAGGATTTGAACATTTCTACTCTCACACACTTTACCCTTCATGCTCATTTTAAGCCCAGAAACACAGACCCGAAATTCCACAGATGGACACTCCTGATACTGAGAGTCACAGTGAGCCTATCCTGTCTTGAACACTAGCTCTTTATCTATTTATCTATCTATCTGACATCTATCTATCTATCTATCATCTATCTATAAGTCTATCTTCTCTCTGTTTGTCTGTCTGTATATCTGTCCATCTAGTTATCTGGTGGTGTGCTGTATCAATGAAACTCACATTTTCTGACATCTCCAGTTAACAAGAACTTGTTTTTCTGACCCTGTTTTCTCTGTTCATGATCCAAGTATTTCAAATTAATTACAAGTATAGATATGAAAGGGAATATTGTTCTAGTGTAGATTAATAGATTGCAAAGATGTAAAGTTTATGTGAAATAAGGTGAAGTGGTTTACATGAGGCCATATATCTAATTGTTACTCATTCATGTCTTCACTATGCCATTTGTTCTTCCAGCACAAATAAAGAACCTTGGCTCAGTTTCCCAAAACCAGTTAAAATTCTCACCACTATTTGAGGGGTCCTCATACTTCAGAAACTTTTAAATCACCTTTCACAATCACCTTTCAGAAAGACTGACCAAATTATTTCTCTCAAGCTCCACATTTTAGGATTAAGAGTCTGAATTGAAAATAAATACCCAAGAATTAAATTAACAAGTAACCCAGATAGTTTTGAAAACACTGTTCATGAGTTATCTTCTACTAACTAGTTCTTCAAATGACTGAAGCACCTGATGTCTGAAACACAGTTGCAGGATGCAGTTAGTTCACAAGAGTTATCACGTGATCCCACTGCCATGAAACTCAACAAGTAGATATCAAAGCCTCGTTGTTATCTAGGGAGTCTAAAGGCTTATATCACTGTAGTGGACAATATGTGAAGTATTTCATATACATACACACTTATATATGTATATGAAATATATATTATGTGTACCTATAATAAAATATACAATAATATCACATGATACCAACACACAAATTCTTTAATTTTTCAGTAGCAAGGCACAAACCCTGCCAGGTCTTTGTTCATTATTTACAATTCATCAACCAGTCAAGGTTAAGTGATGGATACATCAAATGGCAAATGTTACTGCACCATGGTATTGACATCTGTTTTGTCAGAAGAAAACATCATTTATCCACTTGCTTTGCTTCTCTACCTGATGCCCTGCCAGCCTCTGCCAACCTGATGCCTGACACTAAGCTAATTACCTTTCTCTGCAAGTTGATGCTTATCTGCCCATATTTTTTATGTCAGTTCAAAAGCACCAATGCCCTGGCTGCTTTACACACTGGAAACCAAAGAGTAATTTTCATTGTCTGCATTTTTCTTACCAAAGTGAATTAATTGCTTTAATTTACAATGCTGCCTGTGCAGCCTCTCTCTTATTAATTCCCTCTTTTCTCTTTCTACTCACAGTTTAGCAATTCATATCATTACTCTCTGCAACAACTAGCATGCCCCTTCTCCTTCTATATATCAATCTTCCCTCACTGTAGTACCAACAGTGATCCATCTTGGCACACAGGCTTTTAAACATCCCGCTGTAGCTCAGATTGCTTGCTCTGGCATTCAGAGGTGTCTGCAACTTGGCATTACTCACCCTGTTACTCTTCATTTGCCCCTTTGTTATTTTCACTCAAAGAATGCTGATAGCCTGTCCTCTGCTATCCATCCAATGCCGTCCTCTTCCTTTCACATGCTTCTGTTTGCCGGTGCCCATTCCTGGCTTCTGTATACAGCCCATGTTCTTCCCACCAGGCAATGCTCATCTCCTGTCAGCCATCAGTTCATTCCACTACATGTCCTAACTATGAGATGATTGTTTTTAAGTTCAGTATTTCTAATCACTGGAAGTTTTACCTTACTCCTTTCTGGAATATTCAGGTTTCCATTTAACTATTTAAACACATCTATCCTCAGATCTGCTCTCATTTTACTGTGATACCTGTCTGTGTTTGTCACTCCAGATTGTGTTCTACTTGGGTTGGGGTGTATACTCTCACACACTCCTTACTGACTAGTTTCTCCCTGGCTCTGTAGAAACTTGTTTAAAAAAATTAGTATTCTGTAACTTCAGTGAATTTAATTTTAAGAGTTCTGTTTTAAACTTAGTTCTTCATGTTTCTTTCAACACAAGCAATTAAAACTGTCTGTATTAGAAATCAGTCAAGGATTATTTGTAAGTTTAGATGCCTCTACTCCAATACATAAGCCTTCCTAGGATGTACCTCCTAGAGATGTGGGGTACTTATGCAGTCTTTCATTGTGATGCAATCTATTTACTGTCTTTAAAATCTCAAGGTATGGTGTTTTATAAGTAGGCAAAACTCATTGATTGCTACCTGAACTTTATCTTACATGTTTATGTAGCTAAGATCTGTGACTTTAAGAGAGATTGACATGAGAATACTTTGGTACTCTTGTCTTATGTATTCTAGGCAAATGCTCTGACACCACTGAGTCACAGCTCAGTGTAACTTATGTTATATATGTGTTACACACACATATGCACATATTACACATATGGATATAAATGTATATGCACACATACACACACACACACACATACAGTTAGCAAGATGATTAGTTGCATAAACAGGTGGATAGGAGTTAGATCTGAAGTTCCTTACTGACTAGTCAACCTAGTCATTATCCAGAGAAGTTGCCAGATAGCAAATTAATGGTAGCAAAAAAATTTATAACTCATCATAAGAGAGAATGTATAAACTAAAAAGTGGAAACGTTAAAAAAAATCACTGAATTGTACGGGGGGAAGTGGTGAATGAATACTCAATTTCTATTTTTTTTAATCTTTTGGAAGTTGAAAATTGCTGTGAGCATGTAAATTTTATTTTGAAAGGAAATGGAGAAGTGTCATAGAAAGAGTAAATACTCACTAATTGCTGTCTCTAATTGCTTCCTGTTTCCAGAGCACAAAACCAGTAATATGTCCTGGCTGACTTACAACTTGTGCCTTAAGCTTGAACACATAGTCTACTGAGTGATACATAAGTGGGTGGGTTGTTTTGGCAATGGTCATGTCAGGAATATATTGCATTTAATATTTCATGTGCTTGATTCTGCATATAAAAGATTTAGTCTACAGGAAAGTTGTGAATTATACCCAAATGGAACACTGCATCCAAGCTGTGAGGCATAAGATGCTTTTATCAACTTTTCAATTCAGAATATGAATGTTCTCTTTCACACTGCTCACACATCAAAAACATATAGCTATGCAGTCCTGCAACAGAGCTTTGTATATAAAATTATGTGAATATTTAAGCAAGCCCTACATAGTTTTGAATTGTATCAGTCTCTCTGTTTATAGGAAGAGTAGTTCTACACACTGTGAACCACAGGGTTAGAGCCAGGACTCCTCAGAATTTATCACGGCATTTGTGTGTCATATAGAAATATCATGTTTGAAAATCAGGAGTTTTATCCAGAGCCCAAACAGCAGCTTTTCATTCTACATCTTTTCTCTCTCAGTTGGTGTTTAACTCGTTTTTCTAATTTAAAAGCCTCAATGTGTAGTGAGAATTCTGGTTTCTTTAAAACCACAGAACTATTATAAGAATGTCTTTTCATTTTAATCCCAGATGTGGGATGTGGTGTTACTTCAGATTGTCCACAGCAGCTGACTATGATTTGCCTCATGCTCTAACAAGGGTGTGAATTTGCAAGCTGCAGATAGTTTTTGCAAGTGTGTGACATTTGGAATTCTGGGGACTCTTCAGAGTGTATATAACATGCTAGAGCATGGAAGGTTGGAGGCGGGGGGTTGGTGTTGGGTTGGTGTTGGGTTGGTGTTTGATGGATGGATGCTGTTGATTGCAATTTCTTAAGTAGTCGTGTATAAAAAAAGGATCCAAAGGAAGAAATTAGATATCCTGACAGTAAAGATCAAACTTGCCCCAAGGAATTAGATGCCTCTAACCAGCCAGAAGTCTAGTTATAACTGCATTCCCATTCCCTTTTACCCTTTTTTCTTTCCTATATAATATTAGGGCATTGAAAGAGTGGAATAAAAAAAGAACCTGCAAAGTAGCCAAAACACTGGCTACATCAATACCTTAAATCTTTCTTTTATTTTTTTTCTGTTTTCATATACTTCCTCCCAAGGGCCACAGGAGGAAGTTACATTTATTCTAGACATTTTCTTCCTCTTGTCCTATATTTCTAGCCCTATTGGTTCTTTACAACAAGTCCAAGTCTTCAGACCTGAAGGTCTGAGGGTGGCAGCCAACATTTGTTCCTTGGGATTTGCTGGGGGCTTTTCTATCTGATTTTCTGTTGCTACACTCCTTTTGCCCTGCTGTTTCTAATGTGAAATTACCACTGAAGTTAGTCTTCTACCTAATACTGCCATGTGGCTCACCATTTTATTGAGGGTGTGCATGACAATCCACTGACTTCCCAGGATTTTTTCATGCCTTGTGTTTGGTTCCCCCATATAGGTATCTGGATTATTCATGATTTCCTTTGAAACTTGAATCAATGCAATCTTCACATTAGATCATTTCACGAGCATCCTTTTTGTGAGCTCCTAAGGCTTATTTTATTGTGTCTATTCATTGTACACAGTACTGTGTTACTTAATGCCATGTTCATACAATTATATATTGTACAATGACCATATTCCAGTATTCCCCTCTTCCACTTCAACACTTCCACCATTGGTCCCCTTTATCCCACTAGACTATTCTGTGTCTACTTTCATCTTACAGCCCTCTTTTTAAATGTAATACTTTTTATACCTTATTTAATACTCCATATTTTTCTGGCATTATTTTATTATTGTTCATAGCAGACACCACTTTCTAAGGTATAATTTGCTTATCTCGTTTGACTCATTTCCTCCACTAGATTGTAAATTCTATAAAGTTTGAACTTTGCCTTTTTGCCTCATTGACATGTCTCAACCATCTAGTATAATGCCTAAAACAGGAGATTCTAAGAATTTATGGGTCTAAAATATGAATTGCTGGCTTGGACAATGAATGCTCATGTGTATCCCACACCTCTATAAAACCAGAAAAAAATGCACTCTAGAAATGTTTTAGAATATTGCTCAAAATCTTTCCCCAGATCTATACCTTACTTACTTTTCTCGATGTCAGACACCTTACCCAATTTAAGGTTCAAGAGAACAACAACTACTAATCTGACTTGAATATTCATGGATTACGTAATCCAGGACCTTCTAATTCATTCTATTATAGAACTTGCATTTTTTTCAGTTCATCTGTGTTTTCGTCTCTTCAAACGTTTTTCCCATTTCCAATAATCTAGCATTTGACTCTATAATAGACTATGTAGTATCTATTATTGTCTTGCTGAGAGTCTAGAGATATGTTTCCAGTTTGGAGATATAATGAATAAGACTATTGGGAACATTTATATGCAAGGAGACTTTTGGAGTTTGTTTCATTGTTTTAAACAGATATCCATGATGCACAATCCTAATTACTATAGTAACAATTTTTACATGATGTTAGGCCTTTCAAATATGTAATTCAAAGCCATGACTCATGTTAAAACTGTTTTACAATCTTCAAAGGAAACCCATTACTAATTGGTTAAATATACATAGTCAGCCTCACCCCATATCCCACAACCACCCATCAGTCAACTATCTTTGTAGATTTGAATATTCAACACATTTCACAAAACCCTAAATCACATAATATGTGGTGTTCTATAGTTAATATGTTTTATTTGGCATGATGATCTATTGGCGCACCCATATTGGATATTTTTAAATACATGTTTCTAATTGTCAAAAAGTATGTCATTGTGTGAAACATAACATGGAAGAGAGACACAGGCTGCATCAGGTACAGCTGTAGAGGAAAATCTAGTTCTCAGAGTTTAATAATATCAACATTCAATCTAGAGTAGCCACGCCTCCCATACTTCCTTTGGTTCTTTTAAGATAAAAGTTGACAACAAGGCCAATCAAAATGTCATTCGCAAAGTAAGCTTTGTTAAAACTCAATAGAAAAAAATATATGTTTGAAAAATTAAAGCCACCTGTTAGTAAACCACCTTGTTTGTGTAGTATGTGTGTGGGACTGGGAGTACTTAAAGCCTCTGTTAAACAAACGCAATGCATAACAACTTACCTTTTAATCCTAAACATATATTACTTTCTTTCCTTCATGTTTCACTATGTTTATTCTAAAACACACATTTATTCCATCTTATTTCTATCTTTATTATGCTGTTATTAAACAAATTTTTATAAATTATTAATCCTTACACTTAAGAGCTTTGTCATATTAAAGTATTTCTGCAAAATGCAGCTATAAAAATGATTATTTTGTTTCATAAGAAACTAGAGCATTATCTACATTGCTAAGTTCTTCATTCTAAATATGAATATATGTATTGAAATATATTTGTTTATCCCCATTTATGTTTGTAAATACTATACCAGTCTCCAAGAACCTGGAACCAAAAATCCTTGGGAAAATGGCTGATTTTCAGACGGCTGCAGAGAAAATAGGACATATATCATGTCAAAAGCTGAGGAATTTCTAAAATAACAAAGGAATCTCGTGTTGTGTGTAAAAAATTCAAACAGAAATGTATTGCAATAACAAAACCTGGCTTAACGAACATGAATATATTTAAAACAAATGAGTCTATCCTGATATACACAAACAAACAAAGACAACATGGCATCAGAGAAACACACCTTCCTTAGAGAGAAGCCCTTGGTGATATGTGCAGACATTAACTCCATATCAGCCCCAGGCTGCCCCATCGTGTACTGTCAGTGAGGTCATGCAGATGTGGGTGCATCCTGATGTGGTAGAAGGACATTCTTCTCCCACACCAATCTTTCTAATCCCCCAGAATCTCTATTTAGTAGTAAACAAAGGCATCTGACAAGCCAAATTGACAGACATATTCCAAAATATCTAACAATTATTTCTCAAAACTGCCAAAGTCATGAAAAACAACCAGATAAAGACTGTCACGCTCCAGAGCAAGCTAATGACAAGCAACAACTACAAGCAATATTGTATCCTGGAGAATAGCTAGGAACAGAAGAACAAAGGCATCAGTGCAAAAACTAGACAAACTAGACTATAATCAACAGATTACAACAATGTTGCTACTTCGGCTTTCATAAATGTGTCCTAGGGACACAAAGTGGTAACAGTGGGAGAAATGGGAGAAGGAATCCATGTCACCATTACAGCTTTATAAAGCTAGAGTTACTTCCAGGTAAATATGCAAAAGAAGCACAAATTGCATTCTGCATATCTATTTTAACTATAAGTTGTTATTTACAACCATAAAAGATCAAATTTTACTTTCTTTTCCTCCCTTGCCTCCTCATCCAAAGATAACCTTCCTATCTTATATCCACATATATTTTCATACGCAGTTGATTCATTAAACAAACCATAAGAAGTGATCTTCCATTTCTGGGTATGGTTCCTTTTCCTTTGTTTAATTCTTACATAGTTGGCACGTAATTGATTTCTTCCTTTCTCAGTGGCCTAAACTCCCTTTCAGGAGGCTTAATATGCCCAGTGTTCTATTTATTCCCTCCATCATTCCTCTCCCTGCCTTCATTCAGCCTGCCACTCAGTTCCTGCATTTTTTTTCTTGTTTATTCATGACTTTGGGAGAACACAGGATCCAATCAATTAGTTATGAGATGCCAGCTGGAAGTAGAATTTTGTGCCTTGTGTATCTGAACATGTCTTTATTCCCCACACCCTTCAATGTTTTAAATGGACTTTTATGTGATGTCTAAGATGTCTTTGGAGAAGCATGAAATACATTTCATCTGGTTTTTATCTGGCCTTTGGTGACTTAGAATTCCTTTCTGGTCTCTGAAATCCCTTTATGGACTTCTATACTCTGTAGTCTTGTGCTTTGCTTGTTTTTTCTATACCCAGTAGACTGCCAATCCACACGTTTATGTTCTCTAGTTCACAAACTTAATAATTCTTTTTCTGTTTTATTTTACAAATTCTGTTTTTACTTTCTAGAATTCTTTGGAATTTTATCAGATCCTTCTACACATATGTATGTATACCTTATTATATTTGTATAGTTACATTCTTGGGAAATACCTACATTAATCTAATATCTTGCTTTCCATGTCTACGGCCATACTATAACTGTGGCCCTTTTTCTTTCTGAATGATGAACTTGGTGCCACCATTGTTTGCTTTGTCCTTTGTTAGTTTTTCCTCACATGCAAATTGTTTCTTCCAGGCTGTTTTTCTTCGCTATTTTCTTTGGTCCTTTTAACATTGTGGAATTTGAATATGGAAAAAGTTTGAGTGGTGGCTCATATTTAAAAGTTCACACCAATTGGTTATCCAATACTAAATGATCTAGCCTGAAAAGATATACATTCAAGTAACCCTATATGGATTCAATGGTTGTATTTCTGCATTTAAAAGATGATCACATTTCTCCATTTAGAAGATGGTCAAATTACTGAATTTTCCTTTATTTAATTCTTGTATAGTTGGTATATATAAACAATCAAAGAAAAAGACTCAAAGATCTGGAAAGTAAAACAAGCAGTTCATGGGAGGGTTTGGAAGAAGGAAACAAAAAGAAGAAATGATGTAATTATTTTAATCTAAAAAAGTTCTGTGTATTTAAAAAATAAAATGAAGAGGCTGGAATATTGGAGGAGATGAGAGAGGTAGAAAAAAAAACTCATATTCCAAAATAAAATTCACCTGTAGAGTGAAAGCTCCGGAGGGCTGGAGTTACACGGTTTCAAAGTTTATATCTTAAAAACGAGAAGTTCAAACTTTGTCAAGCAGCCTTCTGGCTTCAACTGTCTTCTGTAACTTCCAAGCAAACAAGACAGTTACCCAACCCCAATTCCTTTGACTGCCACTTTTTTCAGTCACATACTGCTTTCACCATACTGGACAATTTTCAGTTCATTAAGTATCACCTTCCAACATTTCACTGGTGAATGAGGCAAAGCCCTGCGCCCACATACTTATCAACACTCTTGCCACTAAAGCTTCTGGACAGGAATTCACAATGGCTTCAAGACAGTTGAAAAACACAATTTGTAGCATCCTTTGAAATCTCTGAAACCTGAATGAAAAGGAACATGACAGCTCTTTAGAGAAACAAGGTGTGTGTTTATCTAACTCTGAGAAATGTCACTGAAACACACCAAGGAAGAATCCACCTAACTTGGTAAAATTGAAGTGTTTTATATTTTATAAAGCCAAAGGAAGACAGTAAAACCCTAAAGACATCCTCTAAAAGACATTTCGTTCATGGAGACAGAAAATTCCTCATTGTCATTGTACTTTTTGGTTCAAAGTGTTTAGAAATTTTCTTCAGAACTCTAGAATTACAAAATTCAATAGCATGGCCATAATGTTTCCTCAAATAATACACCATAAGCTCTCAAGTTGTAATTGTTCAAGTCTTAGGATGCAAATGTATTCTTCTCCTGTCATGCAGACCATAGGAGTTAAGTGACTCTTGGACAATTTTGATTTTTATTTTTTCTCTTAAAAAGCAGCAAGCTATTTCTTTCATTTCTGAGAGGAAAGGAAAAAAGTAAAAGATCTAACTTTAACATGAAACTAATATCTCTAATGGTTAACTTTAATATAAAAATAGCCAAAAATTATCTCTTACAAGTTTCAATGCCATTAGAGTCATTCAGGGACTGTCAGTCTTGTCCCCAGCATTGCTAGAGCAGCCATTGAACTATAGCTTGTTTTTCTAGAACAAAGCTTCCATGAAGGGCAGCTTGGAAGTTGTTACAAAATATGACACTTGATCAAAGGATACTAAACTCTAAACATACATCTCATGAACCAGTCGAAAACTAATGCTTAGTGATTAAACACTGCATATTACCAGAAGTTGCCTCCACTCAGATACTCTTTACAAATGTGTACAGTAGGTTATGAGATCTACTATGTCACTTGAAAGATTCTTTCATGTAATTTCTTTGGGAATAGAACAACCTCTAAATTGAACTCATGGAATAGTATTCCAAAATGCAGTTTAGGCTCAGTTGTCTCACACAAACTTTGTCACTGCATCCTTACCTTCCATTGTCTGAGTGTAACATCATGATGCTTTTGCTGTAGGTTGGGAAATGGAAGAAATAGCTAGAAACTGGGTTATCTCCGCCAGTCTCTGCTCATGTGCTTCTTGCATCTAGAATAATGACTGATGGGTACAGTAAACATTGTCAGAATGAAATATTGAATCCTGTATTCAGAACCAGAACTAAACAGAGCTAAGCACCAGCAAAGGAAGCCTTTGGCCTGTTTTTTCAATGCATTATCTCTTGGAGTCTACTGAAAATGGAGCAAATGGGTACAATGTTACAGGAGTAGCAAGGAGTCTAGCATATGGCGCGTGCTCCCGGTTTCTGAAGGTGCTAACAAATGTATAGTTGATCTTCTGGTGCTAAACTACACATTTGCAAAGTGACCATGCTATAAAATAGGAAAGCATTTTTCACATTGTCACTGCCTGTTTTCACTAAAAATAAATAGGCAAGAAATAAAATAGAAAATAGGCAAAACGGCGAAGTCATGCAGAAGGAAGGAAGCATGGTTTTCTTAACTTCACTTACCGTAGAGGAGCATGAAGAGGGTGGGAAGCATGCCTGTCTGGGAAGTCTGCTCGGAATGCAGGCAGGGGCCCTGGTATCCACAGCATCACCTGTGTATTTGAAGAAAGTAGGTGCATTCTGCTTTCTCCCTGGATCATTACTGCCTTGTGCAACCTCCTATTTCTGGCATATCTGAACTCCATCTTGAGAATGCCTCTTAGTACTGGATCCTTGGTCTCAGTTTCTTGCTTCCTGACTTTGGACATAAAAGCCATCAGATCTCTGGATATCTGTCAGAAATCAGCAGTTACCTGATGACAGTTCACTAATATTGGGTCCTTCCCCAGAAACTCTTCTGGAAACTGAATAAAAAAAGATACAGTTTTAATGAAATAAAAAACATAGTACCTTTGCCAACATTATTTTCTAATGCTACAATTAAATCTGAATATCCCATATGATGATTGTTAACATTTCAACTCTAAGACAGTTTGAGGTCAAATTTATATCTGTAGCTTTATTATAAGAATAGAGAAAAGATTTAAAAAAAAAAAACCTAGATATTTCTTGCCAAACTGAATAAAGACATTTTAAAATCTATCATTCTTTAAACATATTTTTGAGGTGCAAACAAAGTCAAAATGCCTTAGATCATTGGTAAACATTAGGAGAATTTTCAGTTTTCATTGATTGTTATGCATTAATGCATTATTCATAACACCCCGAAGAAAAAGAAAATCTTTATACTAGGTGCTGATATAAACTACCTTGTCAAAGTGAGTGAGTGAAAATAGAATTACCGAAAATATTAGTTTACTGCTTCTGCCAACTGATATTAATATAGAATATAATATTGCCTGAGTAGAAAATTACTTAAGATTATAGTAATAGTTAGTGGACTAGGGCAAGAGAAGACAGAGACCAAGACAGAGAAACCCTGAATTGCAGGGATGCACCAAGTTAGAACAGAGTATCTTTTACTCTCAGCAGCTGTCTGACAAGCTCCCTGGTGGCTTGTAACCAAGAGAACCAGCCATATGTGTAATGTTATAAGAGCAAAGACACAGATACACATGTAGTATAAGGACGGCAATGTTGCCTTTGGCGGTCTTCAAAGGTGTCATAAGTGCCTCATCCACTGTCTTCACATGTAGACAGACGCCTACCCTTATTTCTATGTACTCTCCATGGTACATCAAGTGCTATGGTAATGTTTTTCCTGCTCCAGATATTACAGACAATGTGTCAAACTATGAGGAACAAATGAAGCCTTGATAGAATGTGGCTTGTCATGAGCATGGTCATGTCAAGGACCCCAATGACCAGACCCATCAGAATGGCAAAAGCTTTTTCCGAGTCAGGCTCAAAGGAATGGCAAAGCCGCCTTCTGGTCTGAGTAAAGATGTGATAAAAAAAATAAAAATGACCTTTAGCTGTTAAAACACAGCTCCCTCCTAACAGGTGACTGTAACAGCTCCCTTACAGAGACCCTATAGGAGAGCAAGATCAGCTAACTCACCTCTCCATTCAGCTGTGTATAATAAACCATCTTTCTCATTCACCCATAAAATAAACTCACTGAATTTCCAAGATACTGTGCATGGTCCACCAAATATCATCTTTTATACATGTGTATCTGCTTATTCTGTGACCCCCCAGTGAAGGCAGTACCAGTGCCATGCCAGGTTGTGGCACCAAACTATATACAGGACGCCTGTGATCTAAGACCAGCATCTCAGTGAGGTGCTTTGCAATCTCTGGGCAGCCACAGTGCCTGTTCTCAGTACTGTGTGATGCATAGCAGACATAATATAGAATTCTTTTGAGCATGTTGAGAGGTAAGCTGTAAAAATTTAACATACGGCTAACATTTAAGCTAGCATAAAACAAAATAAAATATATTCTCTGCATTCATATTATATTGTAGTCTAGCATAGACTGTTGCTTGGTAGTAATTATTAACTATGTAGCAGAGGTACTGCATAGTTATATCATATATGATCTTAGATTTATTCCTGGACAATTGTCTTCTTTATAAAGACTTAGGACTAGGAGGGTATGTTAAAGGGCAGACCTGACATTTTGTCTCAGGATTCCTTATCCCAAAACAACTATTCTAATGACATTCTTTTTTAAATTTATTTTTATTGGATACTATATTTACATTTCAGATTTTATCCCTTTACCCTGCTTCTTACCACCACCCAGGAACCTCTTATCTCAACCCCCCTCCTCATGCTTCTATGAGGATATGCCCCCATTTACCACACCACTCCCACCTCCCCACCCTCGAATTCCCCCACACACACTAGCTGTTCATCCTTCATGGGACGAAGAAGCTCCTCTCCCACCTATGCCCGACAAGGCCATCCTCTCCTTCATGTACAGATGGAGTCATGGGTCCCTCCCTATGTGCTCCCAGGCTGGTGGTTTAGACCATGGGGAGCTCTGGTTGATTCGTATTGTTGCTCTACTCATGGGGCCACAAACTCTTTCTGCTCCTTCAGTCTTCTCTCTAACTTCTCAATTGGGAACCCCTTGATAAGATCAGTGGTTAGCTGTGAGCATTGGCCTCTGAATGTGTCAGACTCTGGCAGACCTCTAAGGAGACAGCTATATCAGGCTCTTGTCAGCATGAACTTCCTGCCATCCACATCAGTGTCTACTTTTGGTGGCTGTACATGGGATGGATACCTGTGTGGAATGGTCTCCAGATGGCCCCTCCTTCAGTTTCTGTCCCAAAATTTGTTTCCATATTTGCTCCCTTGAGTATTTTTGTTACTTTTTCTAAATAGGACCAAGGCATCCACACTTCATGTTCCTTCTTCATGAGCTTCATGTGGTCTGTGAATTGAGTCTTGGCTATTCTAAGCTTTTGGGCTAACATCCACTTATCAGTGAGTAAATACCATGTGTGTTCTTTTGTGATTGGGTTAACTCACTCAGGATGATAATTTCTAGTTCCATCCATTTACCTAAGAATTTCTCAAATTTATTATTTTTAGTTGCTGAGTAGTACTCCATTGTGTAAATGTACCACATTTTTTGTATCCATTCCTCTGTTGAAGGACATCTGGGGTCTTTCTAGCTTCTGGCTACTATAAATAAGGCTGCTATGAACATAGTGGAGCATATGTCCTTGTTATATGTTGGAGCATCTTCTGGGTATATGCCCAGGAGTGGTATAGCTGGATCCTCAGATAATGCTATATCCAATTTTCTGAGGAACCACCAGATTGATTTCCAGAGTAGTCGTACCAGCTAGCAAACCCACCAACAATAAAGGAGTGTTCCTCTTTCTCCACATTCTCGCCAGCATCTACTATCACCTGAGTTTTTGATCTTAGCCATTCTGACTAGTGTGAGGTGATATCTCAGGGTTGTTTTGATTTGCAGTTCCCTGATGACTAAAGATGTTGAGCATTTCTTAAGGTGCTTCTCGGCCATTTGAGTTTCCTCAGTTGAGATTTCTTTGTTTAGCTCTGTACCCTATTATTAATAGGGTTATTTGGTTGTCTGAAGTCTAATTTCTTGAGTTCTTTGTATATATTGGATATTAGCCCTCTATTGGATGTAGGATTGGTAAAGATCTTTTCCCAATCTGTTGGTTGCTGTTTTGCCCTATTGACAATGTCCTTTGCCTTATAGAAGCTTTGCAACTTTATGAGGTCCCATTTGTCAATTCTTGATCTTAGCACATAAGCCAGTGGTGTTCTGTTCAGGAACTTTTTCTCTGTGCCTAGGAATTCGAGAGTCTTTCCCACCTTATCTTCTATTAGTTTCAGTGTATCTGGTTTTAAGTGAAGGTCTTTTATCCACTTGGATTTGAGCTTTGTACAAGGAGATAAGAATAGATTGATTTGCATCCTTCTACATGCTGACTCCAGTTAAACCAGCACCATTTGCTGAAAATGCTATAGTTTTCCCACTGGATGGTTTTAGCTCCTTTGTCAAAGATCAAGTAATCATAGGTGTATGGGTTCATTTCTGGATCTTCAATTCTATTCCATTGATCTTCCTGCCTGTCTCTGTACCAATACCATGCAGTTTTATCACTACTGCTCTGTAGTACAGTTTGAAATAAAGGATGGTGATTCCCCAGCAGTTCTTTTATTGTTGAGAATAATTCTAGCTATCCTGGGTTTTTTGTTATTCCAAATGAATTTGCAAATTCCTCTTTCTATCTCTATAAAGAATTGATTTGGAATTTTGATAGGGATTGCATTGAATCTGTAGATTGCTTTTGGCCAGATGGCCATTTTTAATACATTAATCCTACTTATCCAGGAGCATGGGAGATCTTTCCATCTTCTGAGATCTTCTTCAATTTCTTTCTTCAGAGACCTGAAGTTCTGGTCATACAGATCTTTTACTTGCTTGGTCAGATTCACTCCAAGGTATTTTATATTATTTGTGACTATTGTGAAGGGTGTCATTTCCCTAATTTCTTTCTTTCTTTCTTTTTTTTTTTTTTTTTTTTTTTTGTTTTGTTTTTTCTTGAGACAGGGTTTCTCTGTGTAGTCCTGGCTGTCCTGGAACTCACTCTGTAGACCAGGCTGGCCTGGAAGTCAGAAATCTGCCTGCCTCTGCCTCCCAAGTGCTGGGATTAAAGGCATGTGCCACCACCGCCCTGCTCATTTCCCTAATTTCTTTCTCAGCCTGTTTATCCTTTGGATAGAGGAAGGCTACTGATTTGTTTGAGTTGATTTTATATCCAGCCACTTTGCTGAAGTTGTTTATCAGGTTTAGGAGTTCTCTGGTGGAAGTTTTAGGTTCACTTAAGTATACTATCATACCATCTGCAAATAGGGCAATTTTGACTTCTTCCTTTCCTATTTGTATCCATTGACTTCCTTTTGTTGTCTAATCCCTCTAGCTAGGACTTCCAGTACTATATTGAATAGGTAAGATGAGAATGGGCAGCCTTGTCTAGTCCCTGAATTTAGTGGGATTGCTTCGAGTTTCTTTTCATTTAGTTTGATGTTGGCTACTGATTTGGTGTATATTGCTTTTACTATGTTTAGGTATGGGCCTTGAATTCCTAATCTTTCCAAGACTTTTAACATGAATGGATGTTGAATTTTGTCAAATGCTTTCTCAGCATCTAGTGAGATGATCATGTGGTTTTTTTTCTTTGAGTTTATTTATGTAGTGGATTACATTGATGGATTTTCGAATATTGAACCATCCCTGCATTTCTGAGATAAAGCCTACTTGATCATGATGGATGATTGTTTTGATGTGTTCTTGGATTCGGTTTGCGAAAATTTTATTGAGTATTTTTGCATCAATATTCATAAGAGAGATTGGTCTGTAGTTCTCTTTCTTTGTTTGGTCTTTGTGAGGTTTAGATATGAGCATAATTGTAGCTTCATAGAACGAATTGGGTAGTGTTCCTTCTGTTTCTATTCTGTGGAATAGTTTGAAGAGAATTGGTATTAGGTCTTCCTGGAAGGTCTGATAGAATTCTGCACAAAAACCATCTGGTCCTGGATGTTTTTTTGGTGGGGAGACTTTTAATTACTGCTTGTATTTCTTTAGGGGTTATGGGACTGTTTAGTTTATCTGTCCCTGATTTAATTTTGACACTTGGTATCTATCTAGAAAGTTGTCCATTTCATCCAGATTTTCCAATTTTGTTGAGTATAGGACTTTATAGTAGGATCTGATGATTTTTTTTAATCTCCTCAGTTTCTGTTGTTATGTCTTTCTTTTCGGTTATGATTTTATTAATTTGAATACTGTCTCTGTGCCCTTTGGTTAGTCTGGCTAGGGGTTTATCTATCTTGTTGATGGCAGGAAATAATCAAACTCAGACCTAAAATCTACCAAGTAGAAACAGAAAGAACTATACAAAATATACAAAACCAGGAGCTGGTTCCTTGAGAAACCTTTCTTTTAGGTTTGTTGGAAGATTACTTTCTTGCTTTTTCTAGGTTGTAGTTCCCCTCCTTGTGTTGGAGATTTCTACCAATTATCCTTTGAAGTGCTGTATTTGTGGTAAGATATTGTGTAAATTTGGTTTTGTCATGGAATATTTTGGTTTCTCCATCAATATTGATTGAGAGTTTTGATGGGTATAGTAGTCTAGGCTGGCATTTGTGTTCTCTAGGGTCTGTATGATATCAGTCCAGGATCTTCTGGCTTTTATAGTCTCTGGTGAGAAGTCTGGCGTAATTCTTATAGGTCTGCCTTTATATGTTACTTGACCTTTTTCCCTTATTGCTTTTAGTATTTTTCCTTTGTTTTGTACATTTGATGTTTTGATTATTATGTGGCGGGAGGTATTTCTTTTCTGGCCTAGACTATTTGGAGTTCTGTAGGCTTGTTATATATTTATGGACATCACTTTCTGTAGGTTAGAAAAGTTTTCCTTTATAATTTTGTTGAAGATATTTACTGGCCCTTTAAATTGGGACTCTTCACTGTCATCTATACCTATTATCCTTAGGTTTGGCCTTCTCATTGTGTCCTGGATTTCCTGGATGTTTTGGCTTTTTGTATTTTGCATTTTCTTTGACAGTTGTGTCAATGTTTTCCATGGTATCTTCTGCACATGAGATTCTCTCTTCTATCTCTTCCATTCTGTTGGTGATACTTGTGTCTATGACTCCTGATCTTTTTTCTATGTCTTCTATCTCCAGGGTAGTCTCCCTTTGTGGTTTCTTTATTGTTTCTACTTCCATTTTTAGATCCTGGATGGTTTTGTTTAATTCCTTCACCTGTTTGGTTGTGTTTTCTTGCAGTTCTTTAAGGGATTTTTGTGTTTCCTCTTTAAGGGCTTCTACCTGTCTACCTGTGTGATCTCCTTAAATTCTTTGAGAGTGTTATTTATGTCTTTCTTAAAGTCCTCTATCATTGTCATGAGAAGTGACTTTAATTCTGAATCCTGCTTTTCTGGTGTGATGGGGTGTTCAGGGTTTGCTATGATGGGAAAACTGGGTTCTGATGATGCCATGTAACTTTGGATTCTGTTGCTTACGTTCTCGCACTTGCCTTTCACCATCTGGTTAACTCTAGTGCTACCTGCACACACTGCTTCTGACTGGAGCCTGCCTTTGCAGTTGTCTTGCTCGTGTCTGAACTCAGGGTCCAGATGTCTCTGTGATCTTTTAATCCTGAGTTCCAGTTGCTCTGAGTACAATGGCTCCTCTAGGATGTCTCAGGATGTAGGTAATTGTGGCTGGAGACACAGGTTTCCTCATGTCAGGCTGTGTGTAGTTGGCTGGGAATGCTCTGGGTTTCTCCAGCTGGAAGTTAGGCCTGGTTGCTGTGGCTCACTAAAGACCTCTCCAGGGTTCCTCATGACACAGCCCCAAACATGAGAAAGTCCATGGGTTTCCAAAACAGGTTTATTGACATGATGGTTGAATCTGGATGCACCCCCCTGAAAACCCAGGGCAGACTTTAGTTAAATAGGGAGAGAAAGAGGGGAGAGGGGCTGGGGAGGAATGCTTAATTGACTCTACCCTCTGGCCTTCATTATTATGTAAATCATTAGTATGTAAATCTCTCTAGGGCCTGAGACCTGTTAATCATGCCCTCTACCTGTGCCCTATGTGACTGAAGGGTGCAGGTTGAATGGAGATTAGACCTCATGTCAGGAGCCTGGGTTCTGGGGGCATTGCCAAACACCCACAACCCAAGAACCAGGATTCCCTTCCATAGCCCAACATCAGGATATGGTGTCTCCATGGTAGCAGACCAGCTAGGTTTCTGCTGCTCTGGGTGCAGTGTCTCCTCTAGGATGTCTCAGGATAAGGTGTCCACTGCTCTGAGTTCAGTGGCCCCTCTAGTATGTCTCGGGATACAGTGTCCACACAGGAACAGACCAGGTGGGTGTCTGCTCCAGGCAGCAGGCCCAGGTGAAGGGCAGAAGGGGAGTGGTATTCCGCAGGGGTGGGGTCTGGGTGTCTGCTGGGACCTGTGCACTCCCTGTACCCAGTTATGGCTCTGGTACAGGCATAGGGTAGTGTGTGAGTGTTCTTACCTGCTGCTCTGGGTTCAGTAGTCCCTCTAGGATGCCTCAGGATACAGTGTCCACACAGGAGCAGACCAGGCAGTTGCTGTCCCAGGCAGCAAGCCCAGGTGAGGCTCTAATGACATTCTATGGGAGGTGACTGGTTATTAAAATGTGCTGTTTGGTTGAGAGATGACTCAATAACTAAGAGTACTTGCTACTTTTGCCAAGGATCAAGATTTGGTTTCCAGCATCCACATTGGAACTAAAAACCACGTGTAACTTCTGATGTCCACTTTAGTTTCGGCAACAAGCACATACTTGATTATATATATATATATATATATATATATATATATATATATATATATAATTATATATATATATATCTTTATATATATATATATATATATATATATATATATATATATATAAATCTTTGAAAAATACTGTCTGCTTTAGTTGCTTGAAATACTGTCTAGCACTAAGTGTAGAAGTCAGATGACAAGATGACAAATACATTAAGTCTAGTGCTCAGGAATGGTCAGTAGAGAGGTGATTTACCCAAGTTCATAAAGAAACTACTCCAAATAAGGACACATGGACTAAATGACCTGGGGATGAGCCACATGACTCCCAAAGTTTCACTACAGATAAAGGAGAAAACCCAGCCTGCAAAGAGGGAGACTAAGAAGTGGGCATGTATACTGTATTTATCACTGCTATTTGTACAGTATGCTGAAAGGCTGGCATACAAACTGAATATCGCAGAAATCTTGATGCTGATTTGATAAAACACATTCAGCACAGTTTTCCATATCTGCAAATTAACAGAATAATCTTTCAGTCTAGCTAATACCAGACAGACAAATGTCACCAGCGTTTGTGTAGTCCCACTGTTTGTGTGATAATCATGCAAAATTATGGCCTGGCTCTCCTACCAGCAGATATCTTATTTTTTAAGTTTTATTTATTTAATGTATGTCTGCAAGTGCACCTGCATGCCAAAAGAGTCATCAGATTTCATTATGAGATGGCTATGCGCCATCATACGGTTGGTGGGAACTGATCTCAGGACCTCTGGAAGGGCAGCCAGTATTCTTATCTGCTGAGCCATCTCTCCAACCCTACCAGCCTATACTTAAAAGAATATATTTAATTGACCTTCATTATATTTCTAAATTGTTTTTATTATTTTCTGTAAAGAGTAATATTAAAGGCTTAATTAGCTACCTTAGTGTTTAGGTACGTACATACTCTCTAGTGCTCGAGTTGGGCCACAAGCACTGTCTTATGAGAGATTCATCATAGAAAAAATGAAAAGTGCATATTCCCAATATTAAAAACTTAATTCAAAGTCTATCTATGCCAAACTTTATATTCAAAGTATTCCTAACATGACATTGCATTTAATCTACTAAGAGTGTTGTTGTTTGCTCTGAGGTTTGGGAGCATTGTTTATTTTTTGTTTTTGAAATAATGTCTCACTATATGGAACAAGCTGAGCTCAGAATCAGAGATGCACCTGTCTTTGCTGATTCTGTGTTAACTACTGTAATGAAAATCATATATTTCATGCCCAGCTAATCCAATATATTTAGATCAATTTGAAAGCTGATTCAATATCTTAAACCATTTTCTTCCATCAGATGGTCACATGTAGAATTCAGACATCACAGATTGTGTGAGTCTCAGAAATGGTCCATGAGACCAGCCTCATAAATGCAACTCAGTGATGACATATCCTCTTCTCCGTTTGCACTATTTAAGGCCACATGCTAAATAGGATTCCCATATTATCCCCATGAACTAAGCACACTAGTCACCCAGTTATACAAGTGAGGGTCGGAGCTGACATATGGTTTGCCCTGAGTGGTAAAACCAGAAAATGGTAGACCTAGAGCTTAAGGCCAAATATGAGAGTGAATTCCAAATGACACTCATGATCTGTGTGGAAACTTGTTCTTTGGAGGGCTGTATCAAGGACAGAAAATTGTCAAGTAATATTCATTTTAAATTTAATAAAACTAAATTTACTTTGATGCAAGAAGAAGCTTTCTTTATTTTCAAAATTGATAGCAATTTTAGGAATTAGAAATACAAGCAAAGGAATGAATTACCTAAAGAGCATTCAAATGGGTCCACAAGAAGCATGCATTGCAAAATATTTTAGAGCTGGAATACACAAATGCAACCGGAAACCATGCCATGTGATATTGATTCTGAGTATGATGGTAAATTTTCTTTCATCTTCAACAAGGTATTATTATATAGTTTTCAGTTTCTTATGCACGCAATAGAGTAGAGTGGCCTTTGGTGCCTATGGCATAGATATATGTAAACAATGCTGTGTACCATGCTCCTAAAGACCAATCTACAGTAAAGCTAAGAGGTAATGTTATGGATAGCATGTGCCCTTGTGTACCTCGGATCTCAGCAAGACTGTATATACAGTCATAGCCTTGATTATAAGAAAGCAAAACTACTGCGTGGAATCCCAGTTCTCAGTTCATGGTATGTTCATTTAGTAGCAAATACGGTATCTCCTTCCTAATATTTGTTTACACAGCTAGGAAATGTTATTGAATTAAAATACAACTTTCATTTAGTTTTTGATTAATGTTTACCACGCACAACATTGTATCACATAATTAAAGGAAATAGCAGATCAGAATGGTGACCTTGATTTTATGATGCAGATCAACCAAGCAAATTTTTTCCATAAAATTTAGATAGACTGATGTTATAAACATGAAATACTAAGTCCCTGAAAACTAATTTGAACTTTACATTTTTTATAATAAAAGGTCAACCAAAAAATCAATAAATTGAACAAATCAATATTAAAAGCCTGTTTTTTTCTTGATCAAATATAGTTGATTACTTTTGAGAATAACTAAGGGAATCACCTCAGCATAATCTGTAATAAATACATTATAATGTTTTTCTTAGGAAGAAAATTAAATGTAAAAAACTCATCCATTGGGGAAGAAGAAGTTGTAGTTGTTTTATGTACCCAAAAAAAAAAAAAAAAAAAAAAAAAAAAAAAAGCATGGTGAGGGCCTGTGAAACTTTTTGTTCCTGACAACATGAACTACATTCTCATAACATGGTTGGGGAGAGAAGCAACTCCCATAGGTTGTCCTTGACCTCCACTCATATGCATGTACACATGAACCCATGTACACTAAATAAACAGGTAAATAAATAAATAAATAAAATGTTTAAAATTAAAGAATAAAATTAGGAATATAGTATAATAAAATTAGCCATAATCATAAAAGACCTCCAGGTAAACAAGAATGTGCAAATATATGACTGTGTAAACCATTTCATCATTACTATTGACCACATATTCAAACAAACAATATTCCAAAGAGTTTCCAAATATTCTGCATCTGTGTGCGTCATGCCAGCTCACTGCATTCTATGAGGTGTGCTTCACATGTTGAAGTGATGAAGGAAATTTCAATCAAAATTCTAATGGGTCTGACTTTTGCAACTCAGTGGGCAGTTCATTGGTTGGATGCACACAAATGGGTAGGCTAGGGATGCACATATCTAAAAGTACACAATATTTATTCCTTCACAGACTGCTGAAGTTCTTGCTAATGAAAGGTAATAAAAAATAAATTAGTATAATTAAGAAAACCAAAATGTTTCAGCTTATCATTGACCCTACTGTGGTGTGGAGAGAAGCAATTCCTACTTGCTTTACTTCCTTAGGGGAAAAAAAATACTATGTAGAAAAGTAAGATGATCTGAATAAGACTAACCTGTAGTCGATTCATGTTTTTTCCTCTTCTCTATGATTTATCTGAATAAATTATTCAATATACCTGAATCTTATGAATAAAATCAGAATGTAGAATGATACCTAACTCAAGCACACAAGGAAAGAGGCCTCGGATGCAAGTTCTCTTTTCTTTACTCACCTTTACTTCCCTGACTGTGCGGTTTGTAAACAAAAATATTTCTATGTATTTTATAAGGAAAAAATACAAACAGACCTCTTTTAGGAAATATCTGAACAATCTTGTACAGGCATGGTCAACTATAAGTGTAGACATTTGTAATGCAGAATTGCTACAGCTTCCCCTGATATGAAGTTCAGGCTGGAATGTTTACAATGACTACATTTTAAAAGGCTGCTCACAACTTTTTGATCACTAATATTTAATAATATGCCATCTTTATATAAAAATATATTCCTTATGATATATTTTCACATAGTTTTATTCTTCTGGGCTATAAAGACATTTGAAGAATAATGAAAACTCACTAAAGAAATTTTATTATTCTAATGCCCCAAGCTTTATAAACCTTTGCTGCTCTGCAGGAGTCTTTAAGAGATGTATTTCAGTATATCAAATAACTGTTAAGTAGTGATATACATCATATTTCTGCTGTGATATTACTGGTACAAAATAATATTAGGTGCTGCTATTTTAAATACATATCGCATTCTTACTTTATGCCATGCATATTGTTAAATATACTTTTTATTGTAGCATTTTATTCAGTTTTTATATGTAATTATAAGCTACTAAATCCATTGTGTCACTGAGGCTTTAACAGGACTTGTTTTCCAGAGCCCGGCTTCACAGACTTAAATTGCAGGCCCTGCTGTTCTCTAGTTTTGTCATCTAGAGGAAACAAGCTAGTCTTCAATTTCTTCAATGGCAAATGAGACTTGAAGTTTAATCTTAAATAGCAACCAAACCAGAAAGAGAAAAACTTAAGAATAGTACCTACTCTGTAGTAATTATGACTTGAGTGTTGGCAGATATATTTATTAATGTTATTTACATCAGGTGCTTTTGGGAAGTTGTAACTGGAAAACTAAACAGAAATAATTTAACTCTGAGATAAATATTGTTTGTGTAGAAAAGTATATTTTTCCCAGATAGGTCACTGATAGCAAAATAAGGGATAAATTTTATCCAAATCTAGCTTGATGAACAAATACATTTCTTGGGGTTATTTATAGAACATCCATTTTTCAAACCATTGCACTACCAAACAAATCTGCATGAGGGTTCCTGGAAGATATATTCCTGGGGAGGTATAGGTAGTACATTGGAGATTCTCTTCCCCCAGCATTTGTGTAGTGATTATATAACCAGTGGGAAAGTCCTTATGAGTCCTGTAACTTTCTAGGTTTCCTGAACCTTGTATGTTTCACAAGTTTACAGAGTCATATTAACATCCATCTTCTTCCATGAAAGGATATTTCAATTCAGAGGAAATAGCTACATGTCATATGCTTTGAAAAAAAAAAAAGTATGAGGCTGGAGAAACAGCTCAGCAGTTAAGAGCACTGGTTGCTCTTCCAGAGGTCCTGAATTCAATTCTCAGCAACCACATGGTGGCTCACAACCATCTATAATGGGATCTGGTGCCCTCTTCTGTCATGCAGGCATACGTGCAAATAGAGCACTCATTTGTATAAGTAAATAAATAAATCCTTTTTTCAAAAGCAAACAATAACAACAAAAGAACATACCTAGCTCTGTGTGTTCATGCAGAGAATTTCATTCTCTGGGTTGCAAAAACAAGATAATTGCTAGTTCAAAAAATAGCCTGGGCTACATGGCTATATTTTGAAAACCCATCTGAAGATAGATAGATAGATAGATAGATAGATAGATAGATAGATAGATAGATAGATAATAGATAGATCGCCTAATGCATTAAATAATAAAATGAAGGAGAAAGAAGTGCTGAGCCAGAAGACTTTAGAGAGTAAGAAGCTGTATCCATGAGGACAAACCTGGATGAAGTCAGGAAGATTTGGAGGAACGCCTGGTGAGACAGTTTGTCAGCAAGAAGAGAAGCTTACAGGAAAGGTTCTGGGTTGAGAAAAGGTTGGCATTGAGGTTCACATTGAGGTTCAAGGTTCTGATGAAGGCTAAGAAAGGACAAGCAAGAGTCAAAGAGGTAGGTAGCGGACAGAAGCTAAGGAAAGTTCTGCAGGACCTGGGAAGAGAGTTGCAGATCTGCTATGCTGTGGTTTATGAAGAGCTAAGACCTGAGCCATTTATATGCGCTTCTCCTAATCATGTGGCTGCCCTTGTGAGCAGCATGATTTACTCGTATTAAAAAATCACATCCATTTTTGTTTTGTATGTTTGTTTGTTTTGGTTTTTTTTTTTTTTTTTTTTGTCTTAATTCACAACACACTGATGGCTTACATGGAGCATCCTGTGAACTAAAATTTTGAGATGTGTTTCTTGTAGGGACTCTTGCTAGTTTACAGTAGCGTGTCTGTGTATGGGTAACTGGTCAAAGAGGCTTACATTTGTCCTCAGAGTGTTTCATCGTGTTCTTTTTTATTTTTATTAATAATGTGCACACTGATAAGCACATCTTCTATCTTCATTCAAGTGGTAGACTAGAAGACAGAAGAGTTCATCTCAAATAAAAATGACTGCAGCTTAGCATGAATCCGCTAAATTACCAGAAAGGCAGACTACTCCAATAGGTCTGCATCGACTTTCAACCTTAAGTTGACATATAAGTTCAAAGACTTGTCTATGGTCCTATAGTATTCTCTGGGATTTCCAACCCAGTACAGTTATTAAGAAAAAAAGGAGAGAGCAGCTACTAACGTATTTCTACGGACTTAAATAAAGATTTCTGATCATCTCCCATATCAGTACCACGCTAGAGATTGCTATCTTACTATTATTAATATGACTATACTAGAACTCAGTCAAAACCCATCTGAAGGTTTTTGCTTTGTGACATAAAACTCACCCCTGGTTCTACTTTTTCTTGTTGTTTGGTTTTGTTTGTTTGTTTGGATTTGTCTTATGCTTTTTGTTTTTTTGAGATAGGGTTTCTCTGCATAGTCCTGGCTGTACGGAAGCTTGCTCTACAGAGTAGGCTGTCCACAAACTCAGAGGCCTATCTGTACCTGCTTCCCAAGGGCCAGGATTAAAGATGTGCACCGCTGTGCCCAGCTGCTCCTGGTGCTAGTTTTCTACAGTGCTTATCTGATTATAGAAGTCTTTATTTTATACTAAAATTCATCATAACTTTTATAGGATTTTAACCGATTTATACAAATGATCTTTCTACAGTGCCTAGAAATTTGAATCTTTTTTTTACCTCTGACCTTGATAAACATTTACATGTTTCACTTTTTTCTACACTTTAAAAAAAACACTTATTGAAGATCATTCTACACAGTTGTATTTTTTGTATATCCATTAATTTATTCTTTCAGTGAAAATTTCTAGTCTTTATATTAAGGGTATAACCACATTTTAGAAATCCTGTGCATATACTACGCTAGCCCTGTTTAGTGGTACAGATTCAAACCAGTTTTGTTTCTAGAAATCATCAACATGTGGCCAAACACTTTAAATTGTATTTGTCATAATTTTAAGACTTTACTTTTAAGCAGTTTCAGGTTTACAACAAAATTGAAAAGTACAGTTCCTCATATGCCCCTGCTCAGTCCATGCAGCCTACCCTTTAATCTCTGTCCAGACCCAAGTAGCATATTTCCTAAAACTGGTGAACCTACAGTGATACATCATCCCCCAAATATTACACTTTATATTAGAATATGCTACTGTCAAGTTGGGCGACTAAGAAAAATGAGACAGGGGGATTGCCTTAAATTTGAGGCCAGACTAAACTTATAATTTATTCAAACCTCAACTGCCATACATAACAAGACCCTGCCTTTAAAACACACATAACATTGAAAAGAAAGAAAGGGGGAGAAAGAAAAGGAGAAGAAAGGAAAGAAAGAAGAGAGGAAAGAAGGAGAGGGGAGGGAAGAAAAGCAAAGCGAAGTGAAGTGAAGCAAAGAGGGAGAAGAAAGGGAAAGGGGATAAAAGGATTCATTCTTGGTCTTGTACATATTGAATGTGCTCAATGCATACTTCAATTTATCTTCCATCACAGTATCACACATAATATTTCCACTTTCCTACAGATCTCTGAGTTCTAGCTGATTGCTCCTTATTCTTTATGTCCTAAGATCCAGTGCTTCATTTAATGCACCCACAATTCTCTGTTCCCAAAGGTTATATTGTTGGAATTATATAGCATGTAACCTTTTCAGATTGTCATATTTCTCTATTTATGCATGTTTTAATTTCCTCCATGACTTGTCATTGCTTGATATATCATTTCTTTTTTCTTATTAAATGATGTTCCATTATCTGGATTGTTATAGTTTGTGCTTCCAGAGTAATCACCTACTGAAGAACATCTTGATTGTTTCCAGGTTTGGGAAATTACTAATGAAGTCTCTGTATTGTGTATTGGCCTTTTCTTAAGACGTATTTATTTATTTTATGTACGTGAGTACACTGTCACTGTCTTCAGGCACACCAGAAGAGGGCATCAGATTCCATTACAAATGATTGGGACCTACCATGTGGTTGCTGTGAAGTCAGCCCAAGATTTCTGGGAGAGTCTATTCATCAGATTTTATAAAATGTATTGTAAGCTTCACATGGTTACTAACACATATATTAATGAAAAACTGTGTTTTAATTTGACACTTAAACCTACAAGACAACTTATGAGACAAAATAACAATTGTTAAAAAAAAAAAAAAGTATTAAGTTTAAGTTCATTGGTGGAAAGTATTTTAGGTCTGGTCCCAGCAGAGAACAAATAACTCATCAACTATATAATGGTGAAGAGACATGTAGAAGTCTGGTCTAGTCTCATTTGCTACTCGGCCTTGTAAAAAATAGAAAATGCTGTTAAGTCAGAGAGCTAAACCTGAAGAAAGAATGGGGTTTTGGTTTCTGGTATTTGGTTTTTGTTTGTTTTGCTTTGCTTTTATGTATAGATTTGAAGTCACTCTTCAAATTAGTAATTTGTCAAATCTAAATTACTTTGACTTTCTTTAAGAATACTGATGTTCTTCAAAGTTGAAAAGAAGGGGTGGGAGTGGAGAGCACTGTAGTGAACTCTGCCCTATGGATGTCATTGTATTTGTTTCTGTTCTTTCATTTTCCGTTCCTATTGCTTAAAGGCTCTTAGCCATGGGTTAAGTGCTCCGCTTTACACAAAAAGAACTTGGGAAAGAAAAAATTAAGTCTGAACGGAGTGAACTTTTTAGCTGTCAATATAGATATTTGTCAAAATAGTGTAAGGTTTGGCAAGGTAACTGACAGGAACGTTGACTTGATTGACTTAATGTGTCAACAGCTCACAAAAGCTCAAAATCTGCTTTTAATAAGTGGATGGTGCCTGCAGGCTAAGGAATAATGAGTATTCTCTCTGTGAGCATCCTTTCTCTAGTTAACCTGTGTATTGCAAGCAGACACCACCTTTGTGTGGTGTGAAAACACAGCACTCGGAGTCACTATCACTTAACATAAGAGAGATGAAGTGTCTTTTGCAATCTCTGAATGGAGGACATGGTGCTTCTGAAACTAAGGAAGTACAATTGCAGGAAAATACAACAAATCCATTTACTTGGTTTATGTCTAAGCCAACTGTTAACTACTTACAACTCAAATAGCTACTTACTTTTTCTGTTTAGATGACAAAGCATATAATTAAATGTATTTTATCAACAGAAATTATTTAACTTTTGCATAAGGTAAATGAGTTAAAGGAAAATATTTATGAATAGGAAACATATCTAACTCTTATCTGCACCATGCATAAATCTTCCTACTACACAACCAGTCGGACGTTATGCATATGGACTACAAAAATGCACATTGTTTATGCACTTACTAATTTTCCACAAAATATTATACTTATCTTAAATTTTAAGCAACAAAATTAAATGTGTGATAATCAAGAGTCATAGAACTTGACATACGTATTATCTTCCGAGTTGATGTTGGCTCATCAAAGACCCCTTGCAAGTGAAACAAAAGTAACAAAGACTGAGACACTTCAGGAGTCTCCATGCTTCCCGTTAATATATGCTGGTCATAGGTGCACATGTGAATGTATAAAAATGAACAGTACGTCTGATAGTGAAGATTTTCTTAGAACTAGCCAGGACATCACCACCAGAAGAGAAGACAAAATGTGCAGAGGCTCGCTCTGTACTTTCTTAGAGCTGCACCTAATGTATTATCCGTTAAAAACTTTACGTAGAACAATCTGCACTGACAGAAAGTTGTTTTTAAGTAGTAATATACTGTAAACTTGTTCTCCCTTTGAATTTAAAGTCAATCCTATTTGGTTATAAGACAACAAAATTCATAATGCAAACCTAACTTGATGCACCTCTATCTTTAATGAGATTAGCAAGGCAATGCTGATGGAAGGAAAATTATCCTCTGAGTGTTACAATGCATGGGGAAAAACAGAAAAACTATTTTGTGGGGAAAAAAATCTCGCGGGCGGGGGGAGGGAGTCGGGCATCAGGGTCCAGGGCGGGCTTCCCACATCGCCAGCAGAGGATCCCACATTCATACAGCTGCCTCGGGCTGGCGGCTGCATCGGCAAGGTTCCAGGGATCCAAAAGCTGGGAATCAGGCGGAGAGACCATGTGACAGGCGACACGTGTCCAGTTTTCCAAAGCTTTATTGTTCATGATATGGTAAATGGATGCAGGTGGTACGCGCTCCCCCCTCCCCAAAGGCCAGGGGACTCTCATTTTATAGGGAAGGAAAAGGGGGAGGGAATAACTTAATTAGCTATGCCCCTGGCCTTTTGATAATTCATTAATATTTAAATCTCTGGAGGTAGAGACTTGTTAATCACGCCCTCTACCTGTGCCCTACGTGACTGAAGGTAACAGGTTAAATGGAGTTACCTCATCCAAGGCCCAACACTATTTAAGCAAGTAGTTGTTCCTTCTATGAATTCTATTGCCTTTTCCTCTTTGCTCACTGATATTTTTATGTTTAAATCCAAGTTTTCTTCACATTTAGAGCCTTAAAAATATCTATGAAGAAATTTTACAAATGAATGACATAAGATTAAATACCACTTTGCCCAGGTAAACTGTGCTCATGTTCTTGCCCCTGCTCAGACTGATAGCCCTTCAGAGAGTAGAAATGTCTTTGTAGGTTAATTCAACAAACAATTATTTCTTGTTCGTCTCAGTGAACAGCGTGGAATTGCTGAAGTCAGCCAGTATCGGGGCCTCTATCGAAGGAAGTCAGTATGATTTGAAATTTACATCAGGGTTAGGAGCTGGTCTAAGTAACATGGGGTGTTTGAAGATATGTGATCTCTTTGGCTCAAAGCAAGAGGAGGAGGGAACAGTTCAGAGAAAAAGGAGAAAAGAAGTTCTCTTTGTATTTCATATCGATTTGTGCTGGTCAGTTTTTTTGTTGGCACAGACAGGGACTTACCTGAGAAGAGGAACTTCAATTGACAAAATGCCTCCATCAGATTGGCATATAGACAAGTCTATAGTGAATTTTCTTGGTTTATGATTGATGTGGAAAGGCACTGCTCACTGCAGACAATGGCATCTCTCAACAGATGGTCCTGAGTACAATAAGAAAGCAGGCTTAGAAAGCCATGCAGAGCAAACCAGTGAGCAGCAGCCCTCCATTGCCTCTTCATCAGTTCCTGCCTCCAGCTTCCTGCTCTCAATTTCCTCAGCAATGGAGCTGACCTAGGAGTAGTAAGATGAAATAAACTCTTCCCTCCCCAAGTTGCTTTTAGTCATGATATCTATCACAACACTAGAAACCCTAAGACAGATTAAGCACATTACTTGTTTGCCTTATTGTAACTGTACAATTTCTGCAATTTCTCTAGTTCAAAGGTTTTAATTAACAAAAATGTTGCGTAAACGACAGCTTTTTAAAGATGGAGCTACATGAATTCTAGGTTGGTGTCAAACTTGCTATATAGTTGAGAATGGCCTCAAATTCATAATCCTCCTGCTTCTACCTTCAGAGTCTTATGATAACAGGAATGTACCACCAGAGCTGGGTTACTAAAATGATACTCCTTTAGGATTTGTAAAGAGATCATGTAGTGTCTGTAATGTACATTCAAGAACTTTTTGTCATTTCAACAGGTTTTATTTTGACAGACTTGTGATGGGTATCTTCTTAATTGTGTAACCAAACACCCTTGTTCGTATATGTCATGATAAAGGTAAAAGGTTAACATTTCTCTGTATATCTGATTCTAACATTAATGGCTTATCACAAATTTTCTGGCTCACAAGTGTGGGTTCCTCAACTAGGTAACCTCATCACAGGAAATTAAAAAAATATAATAAACTCATCTATTAACTGAGATTTCTAAAAGATACAGTCTAATATTTTCCCAATGCCGAGGTCCCATCTCTGTCCTGACACCTGTCAATCTGTATGGTTTAAGAATATTACCTCTCAGGATAAATGTGTCTAATAGTGTCTCCTCAAGCGATATGAATCATTTTTATTTCTTCCAGAACTTTAAAAACAAATGAGCTTAAGCTTTACTCTGATGGATTTAAAGGTACATGAAGGAGCTATGTTCTATGGGCAGAGTTCTTACAACTCTGTTTTATTTTTGTTTATTTATTTGGGATAGTCTCAATATGTAGCTTTGGGTGGCCTGGAACTCTCATTGTAAAATAGACTGGCTTCAAACTCATAAAACCACTCCTGCTTCAGCCTCACAGATGATGGGATTAAAGGCATGTGACAACATACTGAGCACCTCTCTTTTCTAAAGAATGTGTTTGTTATGTGTTTCATACAATGTGTTTGTTTTGTATTCATCTCTGCCCACCCCAATTTGTGTCCATTATTTTAGCCCATAAATTCATGCTGCATCAATTTTATTGGGTATGTATCTTCTACTGCAGCTATTGGCAGCTGTTAGGTACAGGGAAAGGAATAGTTTTCTCCAAGATTATATATAGTCCTTGGTGGATTCTTCAAAGTACCACGCTTAATTTTGATGTTCAGAGCATTTCTCTTTATTTTCAGCTTTTGGTGCAGAGCTAGTTTCTTCCGAGGATATTTTCCCTTGTATCTGAATGCAGAATACAGAAGAAACATAAGGTTACGGAGGGTGTGTAAGAACACTAAGGCAAATTGCCTGGGTTCAAAACTTGGGTTTACTTCTGATTAACTATGTGATTTATATCAGATAGTTAACATCTGTTTCTTAATTTTTTCATATGAGTTATAGAAATATAGTAATTATTACAAGACAGTATTTTATACTATTAAATATGTATGTTTATTAAATACATATAAATTCACTCCCACTTCATCTCTTAGAACGCTTCTCTCCCACCTTTTTTTCTACATCCATGTCTTTAAGAACCCTCCTTTTAAGTCTAGCATGGTTGTGCTCTGAAAGGCTTCACCCAGCAGCTTTCTCAGACAAATATAGACACCCACAGCCAAACAGTGGATGGAGCTTGGGGACTCCTATGGAAGAATAGGAAGAAAGATTCTGGGCCCAGGAGGGAATAGGAACTCCATAGGAAGAACAACAGAGTCAACTAACCTGAAACCTTGGGGCTCTCAGAAACTGCACTATCAACCAAAGAACACACATGGCTGGACCTAGGCCTCCCCACATATTTAGCAGATGTGAAGCTTGGTCTTCATGTGAGTCTAGAACAACTGGAGAGGGGACTATCTCAAAAGCTGTTACATGTATGTGGGATATATTCCTCTATCTGGGCTGCCTTGTCTTGCCTCAGTGGGAGAGGATGTGCCTAACCTCACAGACTTGATAGGCCAGGGTAGGAGGATACTCAGACAGTGGGAGCCCACCTGCTCAAAAAAGATGGGGAGGAGTAGGGGAGAAGGATTTTGGGAGAGGATGACCAGGAGGCAGACAATGAGCAGGATGTAAAATAAATAAGTAAAAAATAAGAATAAATAAATAGGCCTCCTTTTACTTTAATGTCTATATTTTTCCTCCCTAAATCTTGCCATATTTCACTGCAAGATTAGTTTATTAACATAAAAATTTTCAGTCGCATTAATTTTCCTGAAAATGAAATGTTGTTACCGTTCTTCATTTTGGCTTTCAAACACAACTGACTACACCTTCTTGTGCATACATACAACATTTTCTAATATATTTCTTTATTGATTGACACCCTTGAATATTACAACAGGTACACTGAAACACAAGAATACACAAATGTCTCTATGCCCTGAAACAATATTGCTGGCTATGTGACAGTTTCATTGTTAGAGTCTCCACACTGATTCTGATAGTCTCTAGATCCACTTACCTTCCCACCCACAGTACATAAAGTAAATGCTTTTTTCGTGTCCTAATCGCATTTCCTGTTTGCTTTCTTGATAACAGCCGTTCTGACTGCAAGAATTGGAATGTGATTCTTCTTTAATTTTAAAAGGTGGGGGAGGGGTTTGTAACCGTCTTGAAAGAAAAGATGACAGTAGAGAGATAAGATTGTATACATGGGTCACATGAGAAAGGGAAGAAACAAACCTACTGGGTACACTGGATACTTCACTCATTTGTAGCTACAGTTACTTAGTTACTGAGGTAACTTCCTTCTCTTATCAGGGGAGAATTGAGCCACAGTTCCTGGTCAGGGTCACTGAGTTGTGCATAGCACTGTTGGCAGTCTAAACTAACTCCATGTGCAGTCAAAGTATATTGAATTTTAAATGTTTTATAGGCTATGACTTGCCTTCTGGAAATTAGCTTTTAATCTATTTCATTATAGCAACTTATAGCCCTAACAGACTAGAATTATGAATTAACTCATTCACTTATTAAATCACTTACTGAAGGAACGTGGTGAATTATGAAAAACATGAGCACAGGAGTCATAGAGATGTGGTTTTCATGTCAGCACTTCCTTGTCGGTGCTGTACTTCAGGCGTTTAACACCTCTCCCAAACCACAGCGTGTCCCCAACTGCATCATAGGATTATTGCAACCCTCCTAGCTGAGATACAGGAATCCCTAAAACAGTGTTCATTGTTATTTCTCATTGTGCCATAAGCATATTGAGTCTCACCATATATCACAATATTCCCTACGAGAAAATTAAGATGGTTTCCAAGTTGATGGTAAAGCCCCTTTAGGATATTTTTGGGTTTGTTTCTGTTTGGTTTTTGTTTATCTGTATAAGGACTTTATTGGCAGTGACAAGGGCTGGAGATGTGTTGATACTTTGTGGTTAGGGATTCTAAAGATTGTAAAATGTACAAGACAGCCTAAGGGGAAAAACCACCTTACCCAAATGCAAATAGCACCCTAATTGAAAATCAGTTTGAAAGAGGAGGCTGAAAATAAATCATTGATTACAGTACAAGAAAAATAAACCAAATGTAGTAGCAGATACAGTGAAAACATTACTATATCCTCATCATTATCCCAAAATGGTACGTTTACAGGGAATTTGCATTGTTTCATTTAGTTCTTTGCAACCAACCTTTGGGGAGAATAGTGTATATCAGTCAGTGCTCTGAAACTTGAGTGTGTATAAAAATCAATAGGACAATTTATTAAGATGAAGATTAAGACTCAAGTTCACTTTAAATAACTCATTTCTAGAAAAAAACTGAGTAGTATTGTAGAGTGAAAAATTATAAAGGCCATTTTATGAAATATGTGTAAATTTTTCGCCTTAGACCTTGGGCAGAAAAGTGCCTGCCAGCAGGTTTGGGCCCATCTAATTAGTTACAGAGGAGGGGGAGTTACAAGACAAAGGCCTGTTAAGAACATCCCAGAAACTGACTGGCCAAGGGAGGAACTACACCCTGCCCCATGGTACGGCCTACTAGTGTTCAAAAAAATAAAACAACCAATCCTGTGCACCCTCGGAAAAGTTCGCTTTTTCCCCACCCCGCCCATATATAAGTGCTAGACCCCTGAGCCAAGAGGTCAGTCCCTCTATCCCCTATGTGAGATATGGAGATATGGGCTGGCCCAGAGCTCTGATATAATAAACCACCTCATGTGCTTTACAGCAAGACGGTCTCTCGTGTGTCCTTTGGGTGCGTGCTATCCTGTGACTTAAATGGACCTCCTTTCTGGGGAGTCCCGGACCTTTCAGTATATTATAAAGAACATTGATTATACTAGTGGTGCTTTGCTGGGTCTTCCCTCCACAGCTCTGGCAATCTAAGCCTCTGCCTCCAGGATTTGCTACTAATGTATGCAATCCCTTGGGAAGACTCCAAAGCTACTGAAGTTGTGCTCCCAGAGCCCACTGCAAACTAGAAGTACCAGTTAGTTCAGATTCCACAAGATTTGACAGACTCATCCAAAGAGAGAAAAAGCCAATTCCTTTACCAATCAAAGATGAACTCAAGGATTTTGCCCATACTCACATCCTCCTTCCCTGAGCTGCTTTCAGGGTACCCTTCCTTTCCAGGCTCTCCTAGGAAGGCTTCCTCAGAATTCTCTTTCACATGAAACATTTCAACAGCTCCTCACTTCAAAGAACTCAAATGAAAATACCGTCAGGTCCACTTTTTTCTGTCACCTCACACAGCTTCTGAAATACATCCCAGACCCACCCACTAATCACCGGCCCAATAAAATCCTTCTTTCCTCCATACCCTGCCAGCCAGCCGTATTTTCACACCAATTCATTTTTCACTCTCACTGAGAGACCATTTAAAATTTCAAGCTTATGCTCCTCTCCAACAAAAAATAAACCTTACAATGATCGCCTTTTGTTCTTATAATAAACTCCAAATATCTTCTTAAAATACTGTCTAGAATAGTAGGTCTCTGTTTCTTCAGTGAGCTCTTCTAGCACCTTCTTTTTTTTTTTTTTTTTTTTTGCTAGCATGGTTTTTCACCTCAAAGACAGTGCACTCTGCTATTCTCTTATTTTCCCCCAAATGCTATTGCATCAGTGAAACCCACTCTGACTTAGTCAAGTGGACAGTACTTTTTCTGTAGTTGGCTCATAAAAAATCTTTTTGGTATTGATTAGGTAAATTAAATGGTAGCATTTTCTAAGAAATAATGAAAATGAGGCTCAAAATACAAAGTGATTTATTCAAGGTTTGTACAAGGTCACACAAGACTTAGTAGCAAAGGTAAGATTCTTCAGAGCTCTTAAAAACATGTCCCAAGACTTCCCCACATTTCTAAGGGTTATTCTATTCGTGATTTCTGATAACTTCTGCCTCCCAGATCTTCAGCACAGCTGTGCAGGCTATCCTAGGGCTAGGGCTGGAGAAGCTAGTGGCTTACATGAAGCAATTAGACAAGAGCCAAGGAATAAGCCACACAGCAGAAATTGGCAGAGGGATGATTCCAATGACTACTTTGACAAATATTTTTCATTATCTATGAGCTTTTTTATCCAGTGATTCAAAATGTCATACTAAAGGTATGTTAAACACCCAATAAATGAAAAACAAATCAAATATTTTAATGGAAAGAAATAATGTATGTCAAAATCTATGTGCAGTAAATGCGGAAGTAAAATTATTGGGGCGGGGCATGGAAAACTGGGGAGAAGAAGAGGAGGAGAAGGGAATGGTAGGGAGTGCTGGCCCTTTGCTCAAAGTACATCACTATACATTGTATAGAGATGTTGTAAAATCTAGCCACTACACACCTAAGGCTCAGGGAATATCACAAAAGGGGAAGAACGATTTTAAGGGCAAGAAGACCAAGACAGGATGTCTGCGGCTTGACTGTGTCTTTTATATCTGAAAAGAAATCTGCAACCAGGAATCTCACCAATATGGTTGCCTAAACAAGACCTCAAAAATGATAATAAAAAAAAAAAAACAAAAAAACAAAAAAAAACTGGACATACTGCTATAGATGGAGGAAGTCTTAAAAGGTTTCATCCCTAGAATAAGAACTACAGGCTATTGATGGTAGCTGCTAAGAGAAGGAAAATCAGTCTTCTTCAGGAAAAGCCCCCGGGTAGGCTAGCTAGTTTCAAAGTCCAGTCCTAAACACATATGAGCAACACTACAGAAGGCTGTGTTTATAAATGTGTGTATGTGTGTGTAAAACAATTATAATTAAAGAATAAAAAGCCACTAATTTTAGAGGACTGGGAAGGACAGGGGGAATTGAAGGAAGAATAGAAAAGAAAAGGATGATGTAATAATTCATGTATACAACTCTCAAAAACATTGTAAAATGAACAAACAAACAAACTAGTACCATGTGCAATGAATATATAGTCATAAAAATAAATCTCCTGTGTGGCATGAGCTTAAAAGTGTACAAGTGAGTTATATGGTCAGTTTAAAGAAGAAAGAGACCAAATCAAATCACAGAAATGGTGAAAGAGTATTTGTTGAGTTAATTAGAATACATTAGCCTTGTGGTCTGAGCCTGTCCCCTGAGCAAACTTTGGGCACTGGCTCCATACCCAGTCCCATAACACCCAGAGGAAGTTCAAATCTGAGTTGCTCTAAAATGCCCAGGATCACAGGTGAGGAGATCACAGCATCTTCCCTAGGAGTAACTGAGATCCCTGGGATCCAGGGACCCATGGAACCTCCTCCTGGCCAGTGGCACAGGTTCCTTCCAATCTGAGCCTGTGCTCTGAGCAGATTTGGGGCGCTAGCTCCACACCCAGTCCTATAACATCCAGAGGAAGCTCAACTCCCCTGTGCTCTAACTCGTCCAGGATCACAGGATCACAGGTTCACAGGATCACAGGATCACAGGACAACAGGATCACAGGATCACAGAGGAAGCTCGACTCCCAGAAGATGGGACACACTAAGGAGCACTGGAGCTCTGACACACTCAAGAAAACAGCTGAGGCCACAACATCTTTCCCAACACCCAGAGTAACTTAGACCCCTACAGGAACCAGGGAAACACAAACCCCCGCCCAGCCAGAGGCATGGGTTCCTTCCATCTCACACCTGTGCCCTGAGCAAACCCAAGGCTCTAGCTCCCTATCCACCCCTGCAATCCCCAGAGAAAGGTTGACTCCCAGGAGTTCTGACACAACAGGATCTCAGGAGCTAGATTACACCAGGATTTCAAGATCCCAGAGTCAACTGGACTCCCAGGAGCTCTGACACACTCAGGATCTGAGAATCACAGGATTCCAGAATCACAGGATCACAGAGACAGCTGGACTCTGAGAAGACATTAGATGTTACATGAAACATCTAGGTATTGACATCAGTGCATTCTGATTTTCAGTCTGAGCATGGTTCAGTTTGGATAGTTGTGATGGTTGTGCTTCAAGTAAAGTGGATGCAAATTACTGCTCATGACTTGAGACTTCAACAGAAGTCACAAAATGCAAACACTTCTCTGCTTCCCTCCAAATGCTCTCTTGTCTCTCTCTGTGGGCTCCTCTCCCTATCTGCTTAGCTTTGTAATAGGTTGGGGTTTTTTTTGTTTGTTTGTTTTTGTTTTTTTTTTTGTTTGTTTGTTTGTTTTGTTTTTTTGGTGGTGGAAGGATGTACTGGAGAGTGAATCTGTCACCTAGTACATGATGAGCAAGGACATTACCTCTAGGCTCCACCCCATTCCTCTCCTACTTTTTTATCCTTTGAATTAACTACAACACAGAAAACATTCAACAAAAAAATAAAAAATAATATCTATTCATCAAGATAAACTTCTCTGTGGAAGTTTAATCTAGGATCTGAAAGGAAACTAAGAATTAACTAGTGACATTACTTAGTGTCCCTCTCAAATGCCATACAGAATCTAACAATCCATGGGGAAAGGAGTGTTTCCAGGGGAAGGCCGAGTCACGGCCTCAAAGAGGTAAAGGAAGATGAAATGTGCTTTCCTAGCTGGTCTTGAGCTTTCACTCTCAGAAAATACAGCACCTAGTTTCCTGCCCTGGAGTCAGTGGGACTCCGCATGTCATTTGTATGATGTATATAGTTGTGCAAATTTTTATTTTAACTTACAATTAATCATTCAAATATAAACTATACTTAATTTTCTTCTAGAGATAGTTGTGAATCTTCTACTGAAACTGACCTTCCTTCAAGTATTCCAGCTGAATGTAATGCTGAAGTAGCCACATGCTTCAGAAAACAGCATAGCAAGAGTTGCCCTCATTTTACCTCCAAGCCTTTAATTGAAAATTTATGAGAATTTCAGAATACCCCTTCAGACTAATAAAGTTTAATAGTATCCATAATACAACTATTCTTAGAATAAATTTATTAAGATAAAAGTTTAAATCAGTTCAAGAGAAACTTGCTATTAAGATTAATATTTATTTATGTAAAAATACAATATGTAGTAATTATAATATTACAAATTGCTACAAAATGAAAATAATAGGGAAATCCTACAGCTAAAAAGGAAAGGATGGGTCATTTTGTGGAACAGGAGTAGGGAAACTTGTACAAAGGAAGCAGCAGACACATTTCCAGAAATGATACAGGGACAAAGAGTGGAGCAGAGACAGAAGGAAAGGCTATCCACAGACTTCACCACCCAGGGATCCACCCCATCTGCAGACACCAAGCCCAGACACTATTGATGATGCCAAGAAGTGCTTGCTGAAAGGAACCTGATATAGGTGTCTCCTGAGAGGCTCTTCCAGAGCCTGACCAATACAGATGCAGATGCTAGAAGCCAACCATTGGACTAAGCACAGGGTCCCCAATGGAGAAGATAAGAGAAAGGACTGAAGGAGCTAAAGAGGTTTGCAACCCCATAAGAAGAACAACAGTATGAACCAACCAGACCCCACCCTGAGCTCCCAGGGACGAAACCACCAACCAAAGAGTACACATGGACGGACCCATGGCTCCAGCTGCATATGTAACAGAGGATGGCCTTGTTGGACATCAATAAGAGAAGAGACCCTTGGTCCTGTGAAGACTGGATGCCCCAGTGTAGGGGAATGCCAGGGCAGTGAGGTGGGAGTAGGTGGGTGTGTTAGGGAGCACCCTCATAGAAGCAGGGTGAGGGGGAACAGCATAGTGGGGTTGTGGAGGGGAAGCTAGGAAAGGAGATAACATTTGAAATGTAGAAAAATAAAATAGCCAATAAAAAAAAGATATTACAAAGAAACAGAAAAAAATTGAACTGTCAATCTATCAACCTAGAACCCTAGCCAAAGGACAAAAGGTGCTGTAGGAATGAGCATACATGGAGAGAAGAAAGGGTCTATATTATTCGTACTTAGATGTTTGAAGGTAATTATAAACAAATTAAGTCAGAAGCGAGTAAGATTGCTGACTGGCATGCCTCTCTGATAAAAACAGAAGACACGGTGTGAAAGCCCATCACAATATGTGATGAGTCTGTAGTCTGCCAAGGTGTTCTAAGATAAATGAAATTAGTTTAGGTGTGTGTGTATTTATTTGCTCTATGGTTTTCCATGCTATTATCTGAGCTCTGTTGCGGACATTTCGAATAAGAATTCATTTTTCAATCATTTTTCTCACTTTAGACACATAAAAAATTTATATCATTTTAGAAATCTTATTATATTATCATTTTGTCCATTACTTTCCACTTTTTAAATGTTACAACTTTATGTGGATACAGAGACTTCAAATAAAAATGCCCATGCAAGCTTTCTGATTGGAATAGATGATAGATAGATAGATAGATAGATAGATAGATAGATAGATAGATAGATAGATAGATAGATAGGTAAATAGACAGACGGATGAACAGACGGACGGATGGACAGATGGGTGGGTAGGTGGGTGAGTGGATGGATAGATGGATGGATAGATAGATAGATAGATAGATAGATAGATAGATAGATAGATAGATAATCTACTTTTACCTTAATCTAAAAGAGAAATAATTAAAATAAAATATGTATGATAAAGACAATAGTCTTTTTTAGTAGAGGGTACTTGGGAATGCAGTTCCCCTGCTCATCACCTGAGTCACATGGCTTCATCTCAGGAGCATCACTGTATCTTCTGTAGAATTCTCAACTCTGATTCAGCCCTTTTCAAATGAAGTATAGAAAATGTCCCTGCCAGGCAAGATCCTAAGACACAACATCTCACAGCACATGTTTTGCTAAACTAGAACCATTCATGTATTTCATTGAGAGTATATCACTATGCAAATTATAGGTATGTGCGTCCTAACAGTTAAACACCAAGGTTGGCACATGGGTGTTAAATCATTCTGTTCTAGAATCTACGCTCTAGAGCAGCCTAAAATTTTATTGTTGTAGATTATTCTTAGAATAATGCTCAGAACCTCATCAATACTACAATATACATTGCATGTATATATGGATATACATAAAATGGAGGGGTTAATCTCAGCAACTGGTATCTTGATATATTCCAAAGCAGGAATGTGTTCACTTAACTGTGTATTTTTCTTGTCAACTTGTCTAACTTTGTATGCAGCTTATCTTTTATCAGAAAGTCTCTAAAATTATGTTAAGATTAAAAATTTAAGGTCCCTTCTACTTCAAATAAGAAAGAGAGAGACACGGTGTTAATTATTTATGTGTTTTGTTTCTGGCATGATGTGATACATGGTCTTACTAAAAGAAGAAGACTGGGGGCTGGAGAGATGGCTCAGTGGTTAAGAGCACCCTCTGTTCTTCCAGAGGTCCTGAGTTCAATTCCCAGCACCCACATGGTGGCTCACAACCATCTGTAAGAGGATCTGATGCTCTCTTCTGGTGTGTCTGAAGACAGCAACAGTGTACTCACATAAAATAAATAAATGTTTAAAAAAAAGAGGAAGACTACAGTCACTCTAATGAAACTGTATCCTCCTTCTTTCTTCAGATGAATGCTATCAACAGGCAGGTAACTGTTACTATATTGCTCCAGAAAGAGTAAGAATAATTGAAGATGAGAAAAACATCTTTGGGGTTCTTTCTGCCAGCTCCTTCTTAACAAATAAAGTACAGTCTGTTAGGATTGCTGCACAGAGCTTCTTGATGCATCTGTATCAATGTCCAGGCATTCTTTCAGGTTCTTCCTGAGGAACAGAGTGCTAGCTTTGAAGTGTGCTTCAGTATCCTAGCTGAGAAGCATGACTCCTCGGTGGTAGCTAGCCCATCACTATGACAAACATGGTAACAATTTCAAGAGACAGAAGATTGATTTGTGATCTGTTCCTGAGATTCTGTCTTACAGTAAGATGGCTACTTTGCTTGTGGGCTATGGTGAAGCCAAGCAATAGGGCAGAGGTATGGTAAGGTAGAATTGTTCATCTCCTGGTAGCCAGGGAAGTGGGAAGATAGAAGGTAATCCAAAACAAAGAATGCATTTCACATCACACCCTCGTAAGCTGCTCCTTCCAACCAGGTCTCGCAGCTTACTTCCTACAACCTCCCAATGTTGCCATGGTCATGTTATGAATTCGTCAAGGGCCTGATCTATAGAGAATGTTGGAGCCCTCATGACTGCCTCTCAGGAGCAGCAGCAGCTGAATCCAAGCCTTCAGCACAGGGACATTTATGGGAACAACTCCTTTTCCAAACCTAATACCTTATGAACAAAAGCATATTCCCTTGCAACTTTCACGTAAACCTAAATGACTACAAATTTGAATTCCCCATGAGAGAATATATGGGCAGAAAAAAAATCAGCATTTGATGTAAAACACACGAATATGAACTCAAAACTCTACAATGTGCTAGCTAAATTTAGATCAGTTAGCAGTAGTTTATATATAGAAGAGGAAACTCGTTTGCACTATTGGAAGGGAGAAATATGGAGGAGTCCATGTCTGTAACAGACAAGCAGCAATGAAGAAGCAAGGCAGCAAGGGCTAGCATGTGATCGGTAGCAGGTAGGAAATGAGAAGATTCATCTGGAGACATGTGCCATTTCTATGTTTACATGAAAAGGGGGCTCTGAGTCGTGCCTTAAGGTTCCACATGCTGTATGATGCCTCTCTTTCCTAAAAGGCCGAATCGAAATGAGCCAGCTCATTTTACACTGACCTCTGGACCATGGACCTTTCCCGGGTGGTGTAGCCGGGATTTGCATGCAAACACATCCCATTTTGCCCCTGTTAAGTAAGCATTTTTCTCCAACCTCTTAAATGATGTTAAGCAAGTCAGGTCATGTTTCTGAGCTTCACTTTCCTTCTTATTAAAAAAAAATATGAGGGTGGCATTAAGGAAAAATCATAGGACAAAGGAAGGGTGTCATAAAATTTAAAGAGCTTTATCAATTGTCCCATTATTTATGAATATTTAATGGATAATAAAAATATTAATAAGCCAAATTAATAACTTATTACTCCTTGAAGTCTTGGGTGGGATCAGTTGGTGGCTAGTGTCTGAAACCAGGCATTTGACTTGCCTATGGACCTTAGCAGTAATGGCCAACATTCCATAGAGGGCTTCGTCTTTTTCCTGTTTCCTCCACTGGGCAACTAAATCTTCCCCTCCACCCCCTGGCATTCAAGAGAGATGGGCCTGTATCTTCTGTTTACAGCTTGCTTGCTCCTATTCCAATGCTGTAAGCCAAAGCCAGCTACATCTCACAGTGACTGCAAGAAGGATGTACACTGATGGCCACCAAACAAGCCAGACTCTCTCTTCTTAGTGTTTGTTTGGTATGTGTGTGTCTCTCTGTGTGTGTGTGTGTGTGTGTGTGTGTGTGTGTGTGTGTGTGTGTGTATGTGTGTGTATATGTGTGTGTTTCCCAGATTATAAATTTCCTAATGGCTCTGCCTGTGTTCTAGGGTTACATTTGGGATGTATTAGAAGATGTGGGGCTCTGGACCTTTACAGACTATACTAAAATATTTCCAATGATCCAATAGCCATTTGCCATTTTGTGGCCTTGAGAAAATTACTGATCATCTTCCTAATTTTCTGAGTTTCAGAAGTGTTATTTCGTTGCTTGAAAATCTTATTAAAATTTATGTTAATGTATCAAAATTGAATTGCTAATGATATTTATTAAAACTTTATAGATTTCATTAGCCTGTAAATCCCGAAGATGCAAAGTGAAAAAGACTATTTGGGAATGGTTTAACATTATGGTGAAAATTATGATGTTTGTTGGGACCTAAAGGCATTCTTTGAGTTACAACTAGGTTGTCCTTGCCACTATGCTAGAGCCTAGAATTTCCTAGAATTTCTTTTGCACAAAGGGCAAAGCTGGCACCATCTAGCAATTGATTTTCTACTCACAGTCCCTCTTTTCCACCCAATGAATTTTACTGCCTTACGGACAGCAACAGTTGTACCCAGTAATTCACTCTGCTACCCTCTCTGTTGCACTGAAAAACAAAAGGCCTGTCTATAAAAGAAAATAGCGTCTCGGGAAAAATTTGGACAGGTTACTAAACCACAGAAACATGACTTTAGTGAAGGTCACGACAATTACAGACTTGAAAGTTGACCATTTATTTCGCAGATACTGTCTTAATGAACTTTGGTATTTTAAAATATAACTTCATAGCTAGATATAATGCACACATCTTTAATCCTATGATTTAGGAGGCAGAGACAGGTTTGTTTCCTTGAATTGAGCTCAGCAAGGATTACAGAGTAAGTTCCAGGGTAGCCAGAGCTACAAATGAAAACCCTGTTAAAGTGAAAAAATCAAAATACATAAATAAATATAATTTCATGGCTTTGGGGTTTGGGGATTTTTGTTGTTGTTGTTTTGCATTAGGAACTACACAGCCTCCATGAATTTGTCAAGTACAGAGCACACACCCATGTGAGAAAGCTATTTCCCATGTGCTGTTTGAGAAGACATCTGCCCTCTTGACTTTTTAAAATGCTGTGTTGCTGGCTTAGGGCATGGACACATTTCTTACTGTCTTCGTCACTCAACCATAGCTCTCCCTTTAAAACATGTGTCTAGTAGAAAAAATACAAAATGTGCATTTAAGTGTTTGAAGATTATTCAGGTGATTTATGTAACAGTTGAGGGCTCAAGAAAAGAGCACAAAACTTGAAAAAGATTCCTAGAAATGGAGGCATGAGAAAAAGAAAAAGAAATGAAATAGATCTTACTTTCTGTTGTCTCATTGACCTAAGAAACATAGAAGTATATTCAAAAATGTCTAAGTCTGGTACTAGAGAGATGGCTCAGCAGTTTTAATAGCCTGTTCTGCTCTTGCAGAGGACCTGGGTTCAGTTCATCTGATGCACCTGTGGACTCACAGCTGCCTCTAACTCTCTCCCAGAGGATCCAACTGCTTCCTCTGACTTTTCCAGGTACCAGGCACCAGGCACCAGGCACTCATATGATGATACACGTGGAGGCAAACAGTCAAATGCATAAAATAAAAATGAACAAATCTTTGTCCAAAATAAAATACAGCTACTCAAAGTGTCTAGGTCGATATTTTTAGCTTAGGGAGAAACTCTAAATCAGAAATTGTCCCATGAAACACATTTCTGTACTCATTGTCTGGTTCGATCTGGAGAAGGAATCTAGATTATTTTGTCCTTCCTCAGCTGTTATGAAGTGTAGATACTCTATGGTTACACAAAGATCTATGCAGCAAACATCTTACAGGCTTTTAACTCAGACAAAAACTCTAATGAAAAAACTTAAAATAGGTCTGAGTTTTCCCATGAATGTACATAAGAATGTGTATAAGAAAGATCATCAGAGATTTATCATAAAAACATTTGTAGAATAAAAAGAAATTCTAAATTCAAAATTTATAACTTAAAAACCACATTGGTGGGAGGTTCTTTTTTGTTCAGAAAATAAAAACAAGAAGTTAACAGATTTCAAAATAAATATGGTACATTCCCTCCTTATCCAGTCATGATTGAGAATATTAGTGAAGAATATCAGAAAATACAACACTCATGTATCAAACTGTATTTGAAATTATATTATCACATTTTACTAACTTTGGAGAAAAAAAATGATAAGATCTAGTTTAGAGCAGTATTTAACCATTTAACAAATGCATCCAGGGCCTAAATTATGAATCACATCAAAGAAATTGTTGATAATAAAATAAAAAGAGAAAATAGTTCCTAACCTCAAAGAACCCAGGGAAAGAAGAACCCAAGATGCTGTCTCCTGCTTCTGGAGACCTGGCGCAGTACAGTGTACATGTGCTATAATGTTGGCTTTCTGGAAAAGACTTAACAGCATTAGGAACACCATTTGCATTTAATATCGACCTAAGTCATCAGCATATTGTATTCTGCTTTGACTTAAAGAAACAAATGATTGATTATAACATAAAAATGGCAGAGTCACTTAGAAGGATGTGTTCACCCCAAAGGAATTACAGAGGCCGATTAAGAAGCGTAGGACGTGGTTTGCTATTTACAGTTGTTCTCTGGGTGTCTGCAAGCCTTTGATGCAAGGCGGACCCTGTTTGCAAGCTTCTCTCATGAAAGAGCAGTCAGCTGCTCTACCTAATGATGTTTTATCTGCTCTTCTGTAGTTTCATCTCAGCTACCATAGCAACGCCAGCACTGTCCCGGATAGGGCTACACTGCTTTCTCTACTGCTCTTAGCTGCTCCGAGCACTTCTCTATCTTATGGGTTATTTTTTATTAATAGTTTACTGGAGAAGAAAAATTAGTATTTTGAGAGATGCTTATGAAATATTTGAACAGTGATTTTATCAAAGGAGCAAATAGAGGGTTCCTGGGACCAAAGGTTTATGCAATCAAAGGGAGAAAATAATTCTTTACAAACACAAATAGAAAATGACAAATTCAGAACTGGATATGAAAGTGAATATTAAGTAAGAATGAGGAAAGAGACGATATCACACTATAATGCAAGGAACGCATAAAGATTGTCACAGTATCTATAAAAATAACCTGTATTGCTCTAATTAATTGTCACACATACTTCTGTGAGGTTTTCCTTAAAATGTCTGTTCTCATTGACTTTTTTTTTTTTTTTTATGCAAGAGGTTTGTGAGACCCTTTCTGGAGAGAAGTTAGAAATATAATTCAATCTTTCCACTACCAGGGTAATCAAAATCAATTTTGTTTTCATTGCCAGCCTAAAATAGCTACTTTCATCTCCAAGTCCCATTGGCATAACAGGCAAATTGTCAGAAATGCTGTAAAGTGTGAGAATTTTTCTATCAAGCTTATTACATATAAGAGCTGCCAGACTTAGAGAATAATTTTTGACGTAAATTCCACTCTCAATAGACCAAGTCCTTTTCTCCTCTCCTCTTAACACAGTAACAGCTCTGGTCACTAGAGGATAGATTTGTCCCCCCGGGCAGCAGCATCTACTCTGATCTTCCATGCTAGCTGTGTGATCAGACAATGGTCAGAATATTCTGGGCCTGTAATTTAGCCATGTCAGATCACCCAATTTTCCTGATAATCTTGTTTAGAGTACACCCTTCAGGTGCTCTTATTAGATTTAGAAAAAAAAAAAAAATGCCACTTCACTTCACTTCTCAGACTAAAGGAAAGCCTGGGAGAGCAAACGAGCACTATTGCAGGAGACAGAATTCTATACCTGCAACTAAAGCATTTGCTAGGCGACAGAGAACACCTCATGCTTGTGTTCTTACCTACTTGGTGGTTCTTTTTTGTTGAGATGATTCAAGTCACCTTGCCACATGACCCCTTTACCCCTGCTACATCTGGTCCAAAGATAACTTATTGTAGGCTTTGCTTAGGATTCCTCAGTCATCCCACATCTCCTTGGCCTGCATTTCTTTTAGCCTTGTTAGATTTTCATCAGACCAAAGATCTGATCATGAAAAATACAAGAATAGGTAGCCCAAACGATGCACATGTACCCTTCACGTCCTCTCAAGTACTCAAAAGTTGAGATTTGGTGTTTTGCTATGGATTGCAATGCTAAATACTGGCCCCCAAGTCCTGGCTGACCCCAGACACAAGATAATCTACACATAGACCTAAGTGACCTTTTCCTTGCTCCCCTAAGTTATCCTTGAATGGTAAATAACATCAAGGTTTTACTAAAATTATTTTAGAGCTCTTCAACTGAGCGTATACATCAGATGTTTTATCATCATTTCTTTGCTGTATTTTTTGGGGGGAAGACAGATTGAAGATCTGATAAGCACAGTAAATATAAGTTAATGAATGCCAGTGACTTCCCTGAATGATGATAAAATCATTCAGTTCCAGGTATGTGGTGGGCACATTTCTCAGTGAGCTCTGCCAATGTGTATACCACGCTGTCACCAGAACATTTAAAGCAAAATAATGCCACTTTCATAGACTATAGAAAATGGACTAGAATTATTTTTTTTCCTCAGTTTTCAATAATACAATAGAAGAGAGTAAAATCCTGATGTTATTTATACATGCATTTACGGCACAAAACCACATCCCCCTGAGCACTTGATGAAAGAACCTGTTTTTCAGGCCTGTATTTCAGCCATAGCCATGTGTAACTAAGCCAGAAAAAAAACTTGTAGGTAAGTAGGAAGCACTTTGCTACTTTTGTTTTGTTTTGTTTTGTTGTCAAGAGCCTTGGTAGCTCTTTTGTTGTCCCAGGCAGGGATGATGGGGCAGTGTTTTGTTTCGTCTTATCTTCTGTCTGTCTTGTTTTTGTTTTGTGATGTGTCATGATGCTGTATTTTAAATGATCTTCACTGGCTTCCCTGACATCCTTTTAAATCACTCTCTAAAGCATAGAATGGGTAATTCTCAGATAACTGGTGTTGAGGACAGGGAAACATGAGATCTTTGTTCCCAGTTCCTGGCACAAAGCTTTTAAGACCTTAGAATCCCCTAATTGAAGAGGGTAAGAACACTAGCTTATATTATTCATAATGTATCCCACCAAAAGGAGCTTACAGAGGATAATTATCAGAGAGGCACAGTGGAAAGGGAAGAAAGCAAAGTAGTAGAATGCACAATAAAGCAGAAGTCAGACTCTATCCAAAGCCTCCCTGTTCAAGCTACCATCCAGTCCTTGCACAAAGTAGCTTTTATATCCCGAGTAAAGCTGGAAATGCAAAGTACCATAAATTCCTGAATTCATGAGCTACAGAACAAGAAGAGTTCTCGCTCTCTTCTTAGATTTATTTATTTTTATTTTATGCATATGGGTGTTTTGTCTGCATGTACTTCAATGCATCATGTATGTACAGTGCCCATAGGAAGACAGAAGAGGGCATTCAGTCTTGTTGGACTTGAGTTACAGATGGTTATTGGCTCTCATGTGGGTCCTGGGAACCAAGCATAAGTGCTTTGTATGAACAAGTGCTCTTACTGGCTGAGTTGTCTCCCAGACCTGAGGTTTCCCTTAAGTCTGCCTTTCTTCATCATATTGTTTATTTAAACTGAAAAATACCAACTTTTCTATTTACTCACGTTGAAGACTGACAGTCAGGGCAGTGACTCACTCCATGCCTAGCGTCTGCCAGTGAGCCTAGTCAGTGAGATGTCTTTTCTCTATGACTCTCCCACTGATAAGTAATGCACATGGTATGACGGTCCATGAGTTAGATGGAGCACGCTTTATGAATGTCTCAGGAATTCCTGCTGTAAAGAGCCATTACGTTTGCCTCAGTTCATAATCAACGAAGAGAAAAACGTTGATTCAAACAATTAAGAGTCTGTGGCTGAAATTTTTCAGTGTCTTATGGAAATTAAGCTACATGTTTTTGAGTTATGTGTATTGGTTTTTACTACAACTTTCACAAATTACTACAAACAATGGCTTAAAACAGAAAAAATGTTATTTTTAATTCTGCAGGTCAATAATTCAAAATGGTTTTTGTTAAAATAACTATGTTAGTGGGGATCTTTTCTGCCCTCAAGATTTTAGAATTTGGTCATTTCCTTTGCCTTGGCCAGCTTCTTCAAGACATAATCACTGATATAAATTTCCTGCCTGCCTTACTCCCTTTGGATAGAGGACAATGCTGATTGGTTTTGTCAATTTGACACAAAGCTAGTGTCGTTTTAAAAAGGGAAACGTCAGTTGAGAAAGTTCTCTTACTGGTCAACCTCTGGGCAAGCCCATCATGCATTTTCTTGATTGATGGCTGATGTGGAAATGCACAGTTCAGTACGGGTGGCGCTAATGCTGGGCTGTGGTCCTGGGTGCTATAACAAAGTAGGCTGAGCAAGCCATGAGGAGCAAGCCAGAGATGAAGGCTCTTTGATTGGTGAGGGTATTATCTGGATTATACACTTAACTGAAAATAATTCTAATTTGCTTATCGTTCAGTTTGCTTTAGTTTTAGGTTTACTTGTATTTACTATCATTATACTCTTGTCCATGGCCTCTGCTTCAGTTCCTACCTTTAGTGCCTGTCCTGACTTCCCTCAGGAAGGAGATAATACCACAAGTGAAGATGAAATAAATTCCTTTTCTCCCAAGTTATTTGTGATCCCGGAGTTTTATACTAGCGATAGAAACCGTTGCTAAGAGAAAAACCATGATGACTGCATTAGGTCCAACTAGAAAATCTCAGCTACTCAGCCTATCTCTGAAGAATTGGTGTCTTTTTGTCAGGTAAAATATTTAAAGATTCCAGAGATGAAGGCTCTTTGATCGGTGAGGGTATTATCTGGATTATACACTTAACGGAAAATAATTCTAATTTGCTTATCATTCCATTTGCTTTAGTTTTAGGTTTACTTGTATTTACTATCAGTATAGCTGTAAGTAGTGATATTTTCAGACATGAACTTACATAATTAACTACCATACCTGAATCTCACAAAATGCACTCACTTCTTTTATACTATACTTTTACAACATTTTACTTGTCATCAGTTTGAGTTTTTCAATAAAAGTAAGGGTAACATCCCCAATAATCTATGAAGAAATATTCACATTGTGAGAATGAAGAGCTGTCCAGCCTTTCCAACAGTGAGAATTCTATTACTTACAGAAGTTTGCCAAGACATTGAACTGTTTTCCTATGGGTTCTATATCAATCAACCATAATC